>NC_090181.1:45841002-45936002 GCF_024679245.1 Pseudorasbora parva
GTGTGTGTGTGTGTGTGAGCCTGTTTATGTGGTTTATGAGGACACAAATTTGTATAACTACATGGGTATTACACTGGTATTACACTATAAATGTGGTTTATGAGGACATATCAAATGTCCTCATAATTCAAATGGCCTTAAAAACATACTAAATGATGTTTTTTTGAGAAAGTA
This sequence comes from Pseudorasbora parva, assembly GCF_024679245.1. Classification (NCBI taxonomy): domain Eukaryota; kingdom Metazoa; phylum Chordata; class Actinopteri; order Cypriniformes; family Gobionidae; genus Pseudorasbora; species Pseudorasbora parva. Next base: position 45,841,177 of record NC_090181.1, read on the forward strand.
AAAATGCAGAATGTTTCCTGTGATGGGTAGGTTTAGGGGCAGTGTGTGTGTGTGTGTGTGTGTGTGTGTGTGTGTGTGTGTGTGTGTGTGTGTGTGTGTGTGTGTGTGTGTGTGTGTGTGTGTGTGTGTGTGTGTGTGTGTGTGTGTGTGTGTGCGTGCGTGCGTGCGTGTGTGTGTGTGTGTGTGTGTGTGTGTGTATCATCTGTTCTCTGTGTGAATATATAGTAAAGTGTGATTTATTCCTGAATTTATCATCATTACTCCAGTCTTCAGTGTCACATGATCCTTCACTAATCATTCTCATATGAGGATCTGATCATCAACACACACTGAGGATTATTATCAGTGGTAAAAACAGTTGTGCTGCTTCAGATTTGTGTGGAAACTGTGATATACGACCATCCTAAATTTAGTGGTAAGATTTAAAAAAAAAAACATTTATTCAACAAAGACGTATTAAATGAAACAATAGTGACAGAAACAAGGTTTATGATGTTACACAATCTTCTATTTCAAATAAATTCTGTTCTTTTAAAATGTATATTCATAAAAGAATCCTGAAAGAAAATGTATCCTGGCTTCGTTGTTATCATCATAGATATGAACCATTAATAATAATTGATAATAAGTGATCATCAGATCCTCATCTGAGAATGATTAGTGAAGGATCATGTGACACTGAAGACTGGAGTAATGATGATAAATTCAGCTTTGATCACAGGGATAAATTACACTTTACTATACAGTTTAAAAAAATAAAATTAAATAAAAACTAAAATATCACATGGTCCTAAGTATTCAGACCCTTTGCTGTGACACTCATATATTTAACTCGGGCGCTGTCCATTTCTTGTGATCATCCTTGAGATGGTTCTTCACCTTCATTTGAGTCCAGCTGTGTCCATACTGATTGGACTTGATTAGGAAAGCCACACACATGTCTATATCAGACCTTACAGCTCACAGTGCAGGCCAGAGCAAATGAGAATCATGAGGTCAAAGGAACTGCCTGAAGAGACAGAATTGTGGCAAGGCACAGATCTGGCCAAGGTTACAAAAAATATTCTGCTGCACTTAAAGGGGGGGTGAAACACTCAGTTTCAGTCAATCTCATGTCAATCTTGAGTACCTATAGAGTAATATTGCATCCTTCATATCTCCGAAAAGTCTTTAGTTTTATTATATTTATAAAAGAAGTATGGGCTGTACCGAGTCTTTCTGGAAAAAAATGAGAGTCTGGAGGCGTATCGTGTGGGCGGAGCTAAAGAATGACGAGCGCACAAAGCGGTGACGTCCTCAAGCGTGGAGGAACCCAATGGCGATCTCAGCTAATACAGATATGATCCACAATCAAATCTGAGGCAGAAATAAATTGAACAGAAGAAACAGCAACATCAGGATGTCCGTCTCTGTGGTATGGACTGTATTTAGTGGCCTGTCAAAATTTGTGTGTCTTTACTCGCAGTTTATGAGGACATGATTCGGTTTATGGACTATTGTATGCGACTAAACCTTAGCAGTAGCAAGCAAAACGGTTTTGCACGTCAGACTAGTGTAACGTTATACAGAGAACAGCAATGGAGTCCGTTAGCGCATTTGAATGACGAAGCACGCGATCGTGTCGTTTACTGATGTTTACTCACGCGACGATAGCCGACAGCACAGACATTTGAAGCAGTTTTACTCACCGGCTGCTTCCAAAGCAGGACCGAACCTTTATCGCTGGGACCGCTCCGTCAAAAACACACTTCTTTGGTATGATTTGGTGAAGTCCTGACAGCAGTGACCGTGGAAATCCACTTTGAGACGCGACTGAAGCGATGTTATGAAGCTTCCCATTATTTCTGCGTTCAAATCGGTTCAAATGCAGCGCTGCCTTCCCAGAATGCTGTGCTGAAGCGTTGAAGTCGCTCGACGTCACCCATAGGAATAAAGTGGAGCGCGGCGCGGACTATAACGACAGAAGTGTTCACGGACGACTGGATCTGCAGCTGAGCGAGTGTTTATGGGCGTGCATTTCCTCTCTCGCTCTAGTCACGCGCGCGCACCCTACCGGGAGAAGAGCCGTACGGCCCATACAAGGACCTTCCGCTCTATTAACGTCAAGCCGAGCCATACCCGAAAAAAACTCTCCGAAACTTGTGAGAAACCGGAAGGAGTATTTTTAACACAGAAATACTCCATCAAACGTCCAACATTAGTTTTTGAAACTTTGTCTATGTTTAGGATGGGAATCCAAGTCTTTAACAGTGTAAAAAGCTTGCTCGGCCAAACTGAGCTATCAGTGAGAAGAGCCTTGGTGAGAGAGGTGAAGAAGAACCCAAAGATCACTGTGGCTGAGCTCCAGAGATGTAGAGATGGGAGAAAGTTGTAGAAAGTCAACCATCACTGCAGCCCTCCACCAGTCGGGGCTTTATGGCAGAGTGGCTGACGGAAGCCTCTCCTCAGTCCAAGACACATAAAAGTTCGCTAAAAAAAAACACATGAAGCACTCCAAGATGCTGAGAAATAAGTTTCTCTGCTCTGATGAGACCAAGATAGAACTGAATGGCCTTAATTCTAAAAATATCACCTGTCCAATACAGTCCCACCAGTGAAGCATGATGGTGGCAGCATCATGCTGTGGGGTGTTTTTCAGCTGCTGGCACAGGACGACTGGTTGCAATCGAGGGAGAGATGAATGCGGCCAAGTACAGGGATATCCGGGGCAAAAACCTTCTCCAGAGGGCTCAAGATCACTTTCCAACAAGACAATGGCCCTTAGCACACAGCTAAAATAACGAAGGAGTGGCTTTACAACAACTCCGTGACTGTTCTTGAATGACCGGGCCAGAGTCTGACTTAAACCCAGTTGAGCTGAAAATGGCTGTCCACCAAGGTTTACCATCCAACCTGACAGAACTGGAGAGGATCTGCAGGAGGAATGGCATATATTTGGTGTGAGCTGTGCTGTAGAAAGTTTTGCTGGGACTCTCTCACATCGGTCAGGGACACAGAGACAGCAGGAACATGTTTTCCCCTCTTCACTCCGCCAGCTTCCAGCAAGAGAGTCACTGGATTGGAAGCCAGGCGTGATGTTTTTCGTTCTCCTGTGCTGTAAGGCCTCAGGGTGTAAAAGAGCACCAAAATAAACAGAGTGGAGAGGGAATGAAAGAGAATAGTGTTCAGCAGCGGCTGGACACTCGCCGAGAGAGAGAGAGAGAGAGAGAGAGAGAGAGAGAGAGAGAGAGAGAGAGAGAGAGAGAGAGAGAGAAAGAGAGAGAGAGAGAGACTTTGACTTTTCAAAACCCTTTAATTACAATTAAAAACAGGTTTGCATAATAACATCATTACACATACGCACAAAACAAATTTATACAAAAAAAAAATAAATAAATAAATAAACAATAATATAATTTACAGCTTCATTTCTAAACACCCGTCACTTATTTTACATAAAATCCCATTTAAACACCAAACTTCCTCAAAAATTTCCAATTTTTCAACTAGTTTATAATAGGCAAATTCAACCGCTAAACGAGCAGAAATCAATCCTTTACATGTTAAAACAACATTAGTGGAACCTTTTTCCAAAATCTTAGCCTTTCGTGTCAACCATATACTTAATTTTACTTGTCCAAACAAATAATTAAAAAATACATCAACATTCTTTGTTTTATACCGATACTTAGGACCATAAATAAAAAGTTCTTGGCTAAAAACTAGGGCCGGGACTTTAACGCGTTAATTAAGATTAATTAATTACGTGACTTTAACGCGTTAATTAATTACGCAAAAAAAAAAAAAAAAAATTAACCGCATTTATTTTTGCACCGCGGAACGTTTTTCAATGAATCAGTTTCGACGGACCGATTATACTGGAACACCAACTAGCGCGACAACTACCCCTGCGTCCCAATTCGCATACTATCCATCCTAAATAGTATTCGAAAATAGAATTAGTATGTCCCAAATCGTAGTATGTTGAAAAGAGTATTCCAAAGATTCCCGGATGGTTTACTATTTCCGGTCCGAATTCACAGTATGGATCGATGGGCACTCTAACGGCTGATATTGCCCACAACCCACTGCGAGTTGGACGAGGATTCGATTAGAACTACAAACGCGGATAAAAAGCGTTAAAAAAACTACAAACATGACGGATGTGCGAGTTCGACGGTTAAGTAGAGAGGTTTAGATAAAGGGGTTTGAGTGACCAACTATCAATATTTAACCTGACAAAAATATATTTATTCAGTGTTGTCACATTATATTTCACCCGCAGCAGCATTGAGAACTTTTGAAATGACACGTTTGGCCATTAACTTTTAAATGCATCACACTGTAAATACATGAGGAGAGTCTCTGCATTAAAGTCCCACAAATGGCAGATCAACGAGCGGCTCCATTTCTCTCCGATACGGCAGGAGATTAATCTGAATGTGGAGGATTTGAACTGTGATGAATCTGACGATGATTGACAGGGCAGATAAACGGTGACGGGATGCACGTAACGAAGCGACAGAGTCCGTTAAAGATGGCGAAGTAGTATGTCCCGAAGCTTGCATACTTTTCTGCTACACACTCAAAAGTATATACTTTTTCTTCACAAAAAGAGTACATACTTTTAGGACGTAGTATAAGTAGGCGAATTGGGACGCAGCATAGAACAACAAACCATGGGTGCGTCTCAATCCGCTCCCTAGTTCAGTAGTCAGGGCACTGATCAGGGAGTCAGCCCATTGACTTATGTCTTGATCAGTGCCCTGACTAGGGAACTAGGGAGCTGATTGAGACGCAGGGCATGAGGGAACATGAACGAAGAAGCTGATGAGACTGCTTTGCTTGGCCCCGTGGATGGGAAATTTTGTTTTAAAAAACGAAAGAATGGAAGCGTCGTCAGGAGCATGGTTGTGTGCAAGCTATACAACAAGGAATTTGCGTATCACCGCAGCACATCGAGCCTCAGATATCACAAGTATGCTTTTGCTAAACTTAATGGCAAACATTGCACTGGTCTGCTGGACTGAAATAAATAAACAATATTTTGTTGATTAAGCTTATGTTTTCAGTCATTATTCAATGGTATACTAAAAATACATGTGAAAAATTACTTCTCATTGTTCTCAGGTCAAATATTTATATGCGATTAAAATGCGATTAATTTCGATTAATTAATTACAAAGCCTCTAATTAATTAGATTAATTTTTTTAATCGAGTCCCGGCCCTACTAAAAACATGACCCACCATATCGCACCATTCATTTAACATTTGAAAAACCAACTCTAATCTGTTACACTCCAAAACAAATGAAAAACAGTCTCAGTTTCTGAACAAAAAGGGCAAGTATCACTAACACTGGAGTCCAAATGAGCTTTATGTTTATTTGTGGTTAATATTCCATGTATGATCCTCCACTGAAATCATCAGTTCTTTTATCAATAGGAATTTTGTATAAAGTTCTCCAGCTATATTTAGGTGAGAAATCTCTACCAAATATTGCTTGCCATTTGGACTCACATACTTGTTTCAATTCTTGAAAACGTATTACTTTTACACTAACAAGATACATGGATCTCTTGCCCACCTTACTGAACAAACTGAGTTCTGGAGTGTTAAATGTGAGTAATTTTCCCTCCTCCTCTTGCCATGAGTCCACACACATTTTTATTTCCAATTCCGGAAAAACTTTCACATTATCCTCCTTTTCCCCTCCTATTAATTCTTCATTCAGAGCACATTTAAATTCAGAAGGTAAGGCAGCTACAATTTCAGTTAAAAGTCTTTCAGAAAAACGCAAGGATTTCACACCAATCTTTGTTGCAACATCTTCTGGGGTTAACCACCCATCATTATTCAAAAAACATGACACCTCAATGAGACCAGCTCTTACAAGTGCATTTCTTACTGAAACAGAATTTAAACTTTTCACAGTGAGCACAGGATTATACAATATAGGTTCTTCTTTTCCCCAAAAACTTTGTAAAGATCCTAGATTTCGGGAGTTTGAGAAAACTTTCCAAACCCTAAGCATTGTCTTATAAAAAGGTGTTAAACCGCTTAAGTCCACTCCATCAAGATCCATTAAAAAAAGATGTCGATCAAGGTCCAATTGTCCTCCTTTTTTCAGCAATCCACAGGCCACATCTGTCCATCTGATGTGCCTTTTATACAAAAGTCTTTGAGCAGCCTGTAATCTAAAAGCTGCAACAATGCATTCAATGTCAATAAGTCCTTGTCCTCCTTCACAAATTGGTAAATACAGGGCAGCCGCTCTCAGCCAATGCTGTTCTGACCAAAAAAAAATTAACCAATTGTCTCTGAATTTCCTTCATGAGGTTAGAAGGAGGATCCAAAATGGCCATTTTATGCCACAATGAAGATGCAATAAGATTATTTGCGATCAAGACTCTTCCTCTAAAAAGAGAGAGAGAGAGAGAGAGAGAGAGAGAGAGAGAGAGAGAGAGAGAGAGAGAGAGAGAGAGAGAGAGAGAGAGAGAGATTCCACAATCATCTTAATTTAAAAAAATTAACAAACCAAAGAGGATTTTTAAAAATAAAGATAAAAGAAAAGAAATTAAACATTTAAATAAAAATAAATAAATAAAGTACAGACAAAAAATTAAACCATTTTAAAAAATAGTACACAGAGCTCCATTACAACCATAGACAGTAAAAGAAATGGACCGAGCTATCCCATTGACTTCAACGGCGGAAAATGAGGCCAATCAGAGGCACTCACTTCCTGATGACTGAGTTAACTGCGCAGGCTCAGACTGAGCTTGAGGACGTAGATGTGACGTGAGCCTCCTGTCTGACAGCTGTAGGTCTTCTAGTAGTTGTGGAAAGTATGGGTAATTTCTCAACTGTGCGACAGAGTCGCGTTGGTTATGACGCAATCGTTAACCTATTTTTACAAAAACAACTTCTACGGGGCGATAGTGTAAGATACAAGGTAATGGAGCCTTTTATGCATTGTTGTGTTTCTTTAGAAATAAACAATGGACAAATGGAGTCTTTAAACGCTTCAGATGTAAAGTTATTCACTGTCAAAGTGACTCAAAAATGAATAGGAGTCAATGGGATGCTAACAGCAGGTGAAGGCTTGGTTAGCAATGGCCGCCCCTATGGGTGGAACGCTTTCCGAGCGCTAGATTACCCCCATTGATTACAACACCAAATATTTTCAAAAGTAAACAAATCAGTCACCTTTATAAAATGTATTATCGATCAGTACTCTTGACTTCACCCATGTTAAAAATGTCTCAATGATATTTTGACCCGTTTTCTGTTCAATTTTATCCCTTCTGCTAATATATATTGCTATTTTTGCTTGTCCAATTATAAAATTCAGTAACTGCAAATATGCTTCTTTTTTTACTGTATGTAAACCCCAAAATAAACATCTTTTCAGAAAAGGATTCATTAAAACAAAGAAAATACTTTTCTAAAGAATCAAACAATGATACCAGTGCATTGTACAAATGCACGAAAGATTGTTTCTTGTTGCAAATAAAAGGGACAATCATTATTTACTTCAACATTTAATACAGAAACAAAATAATTAACAGCTAAAATACCATTAAGAATCCAAATCCCCGACCTTTTTAAAAATGGTGGTTTATATATACAGTGAGGAAAATAAGTATTTGAACACCCTGCTATTTTGCAAGTTCTCCTACTTGGAAATCATGGAGGGTCTGAAATTGTCATCGTAGGTGCATGTCCACTGTAAGAAACATAATCTAAAAAAATTATAATACTCCAGAAATCACAATATTCTGACCATCAAAGACCTATTAGTCTGCCTTTAAAATGTCCACCTCCACTCCATTTATTATCCTAAATTAGATGCACCTGTTTGAGGCCGTTAGCTGCATAAAGACACCTGTCCACCCCAAACAATCAGTAAGAATCCAACTAATGACATGGCCAAGACCAAAGAGCTGTCCAAAGACACTACAGACAAAATTGTACACTTCCACAAGGCTGGAAAGGGCTACGGGGAAATTGCCAAGCAGCTTGGTGAAAAAAGGTCCACTGTTGGAGCAATCATTAGAAAATGGAAGAAGCTAAACATGACTGTCAATCTCCCTCGGACTGGGTCTCCATGCAAGATCTCACCTCATGGGGTCTCAGTGATTCTAAGAAAGGCGAGAAATCAGCCCAGAACTACACGGGAGGAGCTGTTCAATGACCTGAAAAGAGCTGGGACCACCGTTTCCAAGGTTACTGTTGGTAATACACTAAGGGTGTACTCACACTAGCCAGTTTGAACCGTGCCCGAGTGCGTTTGACTACCAAAGCGCGGTTCGTTTGACTAGTGTGAGTGCTCCGAACCGTGCCCGGGCTCGGCTCGATTAGCCGGCCCTGGCCCGCTTGGAAGAGGTGGGCCAGAGCACGGATCAGTAGGACTCGGGCGCGGTTCACATGCAGTGTGAGCCCTAACCGTGCTGGAGTCCGTAATCAAAGCTGCAAAGTCCTAGCTGCACTTCAGCTGGTACCTTGCAAACCTCATAATACGAGCAGCACGATTACGTGAACGTTTTCGCGCCACTAAGGCGACACATCTGTTTAACAACAGGCTGTGAGAGGGCTGTGGACCACCGTGGACCAAACGGCACAAAATTATCCACAAAGAAAACAGAGCGATGGACTCCATTGTGTTCAGAGAGCGCCGCTCTTCCTGTTTATCCCGAAACCGTCACACCATAATGACGTAAGCGTGCTCCATCACGAATGCTGAAACCCGAAACCGTCGCACCATAATGACGTAAGCGTGCTCCGGCACGAATGCTGAAACCCTATGTGAGTGCAGGCCAGCGGGGGAGTGGGGAGGGGGGACAATCGTACTCGGGCCCAGTTCATGGCAACCGTGCCTAGTGTGAGTACACCCTAAGACATTGAAGATGGGTCGCGGCTGGGTCTTCCAACATGACAATGACCCGAAGCACACAGCCAGGATAACCAAGGAGTGGCTCTGAAAGAAGCATATCAAGGTTCTGGCGTGGCCTAGCCTGTCTCCAGACCTAAACCCAATAGAGAATCTTTGGAGGGAGCTCAATCTCCATGTTTCTCAGCAACAGGCCAGAAGCCTGACGGATCTAGAGAATATCTGTGTGGAGGAGTGGGCCAAAATCCCTCCTGCAGTGTGTGCAAACCTGGGGGAAAACTACAGGAAACGTTTGACCTCTGTAATTGCAAGCAAAGGCTACTGTACCAAATGTTAACATTGATTTTCTCAGGTGTTCAAATACTTATTTGCAGCTGTAGGATACAAATAAATAGTTTTTAAAAAATCATACATTGTGATTTCTGGATTATATATTTTTTTTTTTTAGATTATGTTTCTCACAGTGGACATGCACCTTCAATGACAATTTCAGACCCCTCCGTGATGTCTAATGCTGCGTTCACACCGCACGCGAATGACGCGATTCGCGCGAGTGATTTACATGTTAAGTCAATGCAGAGACTGCGGCGCGAATGGCGCGGCAATGATCACGGGAATTTAGTGTTTTGAACTCGCTCAAGTTGAAAAATCTGAACTTTGGTGGATATTCGCGCCGCATTAACCAATGAGGAGCCTGCTTACTGCTGTCACGTGGTTAAGTTACGGATGGGAAACCCATAGGGGAAACCCCGAGGCCAGATTAATTTAAAAATACTATTGTATTGTGTCACAAAATGTAGTTTTAATAGTTTTTCCGGCGAGAATGTAGTTGTTTAAAGCTCAAATATGTGATTTATTTATTAAGAGAGCTCCTATTTGAAAATTTGATCTGGTGTTTTTGGAGGTGTGAGACCCAGGCGATCACCGGAGCTCAGCGCTCATCAACCCCGGTGAGAGCAGCCTTAACTCGGATAGTCCTTCTGCCGACTGCCGCTGCCTGGCAGAAGCGCCTCCCATTACGCAAATTCGCGTCTGTTGTGTAGTGAATGTCACACGCGAATGAAGCGAAGTTCACGCGCGAATGGATTCAATTTGTTCACGTGTCCAACTTCGCTCAAATAGCGCGATTTATTCGCGTCATTCGCGTGCGGTGTGAACGCAGCATAAGTCAGAGAACTTGCAAAATAGCAGGGTGTTCAAATACTTATTTTCCTCACTGTATTTCTACATTCTGGTTTTACATTTTCATTTAACCTAATTAGGGGGTTGCAAGATCATTTTTGTTTAAGACCATTACACAAGCTCCATAAAATTGTTTTCCTTTAGTATATAATAAATCAAACCACTGTGAGTCCCAATTTTTTAATGGAAATCCTTTAAAACCATCTAAATTTGGTGAAATCATCAAGCAAGGGAAAAAAAATATTTTTTATCAGGAACAGATACTCCAGAAAAATCATTAACCTCTCCTCTCTTGTAAAGGTAGACTTTAACTTAGCTAAAAATTAGAAACCAGTCAAATAGATCTGGTGCATACAATATCATCTACTTTTACTGCATTACCTAAATTTTCTGTCCAGTTCAGTAATTGTCTTAAAACAAATACTTTTGACTCTTGAAACTTAATACCACAATTTAAAAAAAGAAAAAGAAAAAAAAGAAAACATGTTGATGTCAGTCATATCAAAACAATAAATTGAATATGTGTCTTCAGATTTCTTAATGTGAAACTCCAAACTTTAAAAAAAACTCTTAAAAGTAGGGGAAAAAAGACATTCGTTTTTAAAAGGTTCAATAAAAATAGATTTTTATCTAATCTAAAGCCTCCAAAATTGTGCAGAATAATATGGGCAATTGCCCTCCAGCTGACATCCGAATCACCGTCAAAAGGTCTTTGCAGAAATTTTAAACAAAAAGCAGATGAGAGAGAGAGAGAGAGAGAGAGAGAGAGAGAGAGAGAAAGAGAGAGAGAGAGAGATACACAGAAAAACAGCTGCAGAATATTCACTTTTATTTGAATCTTGAAAAACCATCTTATTTCAGGACCTCATAGTTTGACTAGTATTTCACACTCTACTCGTTCAGGAGTTTACATGCATCATTTTACACCCACTACAATTTGGTCTGATTGTGAGTCATTCATCAGTGCATGTTATTCCAAAATAAATGTCTGTCTTCATAGCCAGTGTGTAATCACTTACACCGGCTCGGAAAGGCGTTTTTTGTGGCCTCACGTCATCAATGGCTTGTTCTGCAGTCAGCCTCTTTCACCATCAGTCCATTCCTCACGGATGAATCCAGCCCTGTCCTACATTATTTTTCACTAAATATCTGTTTTTATGTCACACTATGCGAGTAGAATGGGTTGTGAAATGTAAGACCCATTATCTGAATAGCCTTTTTCACAGCAATTTGTCAACAGATTCAATAGGTAATCAATATCAACAATAATCATCATTATATTTTAATGTCAGTAATGATTGGCGTGTTTATCAGGTGTGGCCAAGCTTCAGGCGTATGCTTTCACTGCCAGAAAGCAGAAAAAGTGAAGACCTTTGCACAAGAATTTCACTTTTTGTTTTTTAAGTGTTCAGAGGTTCACTTAAAAGACAAGATTCAAAACTAAACAAGTCATGGTTGATCCTAGCTTTGATAATACGCAAAATGGCAACAGAACTAAAGCTGCTTTTCTTAAAACACAGCTGGTCTGAAGAGTATTTAAAGAAAGTGATTTGGTCAGGTGTTTTAATCGCTGGAATATATCCTGGTGCATGTCAAGATTTAATTTAATTGACTCTGTTTGTGTTTCACTCATTTAGGGTCAGATTTACAGCTTGCTCTAGCTCTAACTCTCTTTAGGTGTTAAACTACAGTCAGGATTGACTAAAGACACGCAGAGAAACGTTGGTGCTGTAAAGGCATGGGCAGGCTGATCTTATTGCTAATGCATTTGTATGAGTTTCCCTTTCAGACGCAGTGTTTATGGGAGGAGAGTATTTAAATCCATTATGAGCTGACTGACTTATTTGATTACTGACTGATTATTTACCGCCCAAAAAAAGCACATCTTCCAGATAGGGGAGGGCGATATAGCCTTAAAATATCCTTATCGCAAAAATTATTGAAATATCATGATATAATTTTATGACAATATCGAAAAAAATATATATAGAACAAAGTTGTATTGGTTATTGCAGCTGGAAGGCAGTCAAGTTTATTCACAGGCATCGTCTTTCTATATTAATGCAATGTTTGCATTATGAAGCGCGCGCACAAACACACACACACACACACACACACACGTGCGTCACTCAGAGGATTCAGAAAGCTGAGATCATGCTGCAGATTCAGGAGCACATAAACTTGTTATCAACGCCACCCTGCGACTTTTACCAATAAAATATATTTGCCACTGGATCACTACATTATACACTCACCTAAAGGATTATTAGGAACACCTGTTCAATTTCTCATTAATGTAATTATCTAATCAACCAATCACATGGCAGTTGCTTCAATGCATTTAGGGGTGGTCCTGGTCAAGACAATCTCCTGAACTCCAAACTGAATCTCAGAATGGGACAGAAAGGGGATTTAAGCAGTTTTGAGCGTGGCATGGTTGTTGGTGCCAGACGGGCCGGTCTGAGTATTTCACAATCTGCTCAGTTACTGGGATTTTCACACACAACCTTTTCTAGGGTTTACAAAGAATGGTGTAAAAAGGGAAGAACATCCGGTATGCAGCAGTCCTGTGGGAGAAAATGCCTTGTTGATGCTCGAGGTCAGAGGAGAATGGGACGACTGATTCAAGCTGATAGAAGAGCAACTTTGACTGAAATAACCACTCGTTACACCCGAGGTATGCAGCAAAGCATTTGTGAAGCTACAAAAATGTTGCCTGGTCTGATGAGTCTCGATTTCTGTTGAGACATTCAGATGGTAGAGTCAGAATTTGGCGTAAACAGAATGAGAACATGGATCCATCATGCCTTGTTACCACTGTGCAGGCTGGTGGTGGTGGTGGTGTAATGGTGTGGGGGATGTTTTCTTGGCACACTTTAGGCCCCTTAGTGCCAATTGGGCATCGTTTAAATGCCACGGCCTACCTGAGCATTGTTTCTGACCATGTCCATCCCTTTATGACCACCATGTCCCCATCCTCTGATGGCTACTTCCAGCAGGATAATGCACCATGTCACTAAGCTCAAATCATTTCAAAATGGTTTCTTGAAAATGACAATGAGTTGACTGTCCTAAAATGGCCGCCACAGTCACCAGATCTCAACCCAATAGAGCATCTTTGGGATGTGGTGGAACGGGAGCTTCGTGCCCTGGATGTGCATCCCACAAATCTCCATCAACTGCAAGATGCTCTCCTATCAATATGGGCCAACATTTCTAAAGAATGCTTTCAGCACCTTGTTGAATCAATGACGCGTAGAATTAAGGCAGTTCTGAAGGCGAAAGGGGGTCAAACACAATATTAGTGTGTGCTCCTAATAATCCTTTAGGTGAGGGTATTTCTCAGCAATGATGGGTTACATCGCTATTTTTAAGTAATAAATGCACATCTTCACTGTTAAAAGAGATCACGAATCACAGTCACGAATCTCTCTTTCTCTCTCTATAATTAATAATAAAATAATTTATAATTCATTCATTCAAATAAACGTATTACTTTATACAGTACTTCATCTGTGTGTCTGATTCAAAGGAGGCAGAATGCTGGATCTGACGAGCCGTGACTGACGGAAATAACCGTAACTCTTTCCCTTCCGGTCAAATATAGCGCTGCAAACATCAATAACAGCTTTAGGTTGTCAGTGTTATGTCAGTTGTCAAGAGGGCTGGCCTCTTGTAACCAAGTAGCTGCTTTTAAGGTACTAAATCGTGATCGGAGGCTGATGCTGCTCTTACAGGTGGTGGTGTTGTTGAGCACTAGGGGATGTAAATGTCATAGCGATTTGCGTCGCTATATCTTTGATATTGCAATATGACACATTATCATGTAAAAATGTATGTAATCTGCGCTGCTCTTGATAGATTGTGTTGGTCATGATGGAAATGATCATGTGTCTGTGTTTTCATTAGTGTCGTCAGCATGGACTGTATAAAAATATGGCCATGGTGTCCGTGACGTCACCTATAGGATTCTGCAGAGCCGTTTTGAAGCGTAAAGTAGACTCGAGCTGACTCCTGGATAACTGACAACGGGAAAAGAGGCGGGGCATGGGTGGAGCTTGGGTGATGTGAGCGGAGCTTATAGGACGACTAACAGACAGCAGACAAACGGCAATCCATCAGTCACTCAAAGTGGCCACGCCCTTAATTATGCAGAACTTTAAGGCTTTATATAATGTAAACGAATGAGTTTACATTCCCCCCGCTCACAGTCGCCATGAAGGGCAAAATTATCCGTATAGACCAAAACCACAGTTAGTCTCAGACTGTAAACATGTTTTATTCTGCTGTAAAGTTGGGCATTTTAACATGAGCTCAATGAGATAGTGTTCCTTCTGGAGCCGCTCTAGTGCCCAGTGGAGGAACTGCAGTTTAAGACACTTCCAGAGATCACACACTGAATTGGTGTGTTTATGGGATTGTGTTCACGCTAATTTTCCCTGTTTAGTTAATCTGGCCGATAGCACTTGGCTCAAAAGCAGATTGGAACTCAATTACATTGTGTATGTTGACTAGTAGTGTTGTTGTGTGTTCACAGGTCTGTCCATGTACAGTAAACTCTTCCACATTCAGGACTCCAAGAACACATGAATGAGGCCAAAGGTCAACCGGACCAAAAAACTGCTCTCTGGGATTCGTGACATGCGTCCTTTTCTCCACCTGCTCCGAACATGAAGACTCCACCTGTCTTTTTTATGCCATCTTCTGATCACCGATATTCTCCCTCAAATGCCTTGTGTGTGTGTGTGTCTTTTTGAGTGTGTGATCGTTGCATCGATTGGCTCCGTTCCAATGGTTTGTCCCAGTTGTCCAGGCCTCATTCCCCCACATCTGACGGCTCGAGACAGCTGCTTCACGAGCACAGAAACATGAGCCACTCCAGCACATTTATCATGTCGATTTGAGCCTCGGTCAGGTGTGATGAACCGCATGTCCAGGTAGTGTCGTGTGTGAGGATTTTCTGGAGTCGTTTGACTCTCTTTAAGATACAATGACATTTTTTTGTCCTGGTAATACTTGATACTCCATGATCAGCCCATGTGCTGATGGGATGACTGTGTGTTGATTTTATTTCAGTCTCACTTTTATTACCCGGCCAAACACGAAGAAACGACAGCGCCTCGTTCATGCAACAGGGACAGAACACTGCAAAAAATGCTCTTCTTACTTAGTATTTTGTCTTGTTTCCAGTCCAAATATCTAAATATTCTTAAATCAAGATGCATTTACTAGATCAGTAAAATGACATAAGATATTTTTTTCTTGTTTTCTTGAAAATAAAATCTAAATGAAGAGAGTTTTTGCTTAAAACAGGCAAAATGATCTGCCAATGGGGTGAGAAAAATAATCTTGTTTCTGATTGAAATCTTGTTTCCGTCCCAAACAGAAATAAGATTATTTTTCTCACCCCATTGGCAGATCGTTTTGCCTGTTTTAAGCAAAAACTCTCTTCATTCTGATATTTTTCCCCAGGAAAGAAGCAGAAATATCTAATGTCGTTTTACTGATCTAGTAAATGCATATTGATTTAACCCTCTGGTGCTCTTCGGTCATTTCTGACCGAAAAATTTTCTGTTTTAAAATTTTAAAAATCCCAGCTTCATCAGAATGATATGAAACTTGGTGACTTTTTTAGCATTAGGTATGTAAACACACAAAAAAATTGGGGTCATGATTCGAGCATGCTAATTGGTCATAAAAAAAAAAGTAACGTTCATTGTCATTCATAAATGACCGACCATAGGAAATGAATGGGAAATCGGCAAAAACACAAAAATTCTCTGAATATTTGTGTGTACAATCTACAAATCGGCCACGATGCTGAAAAAAAGTACACAGCAGTAAAGGGGTGACACTCTGAAACATCAGGTGTGTGATACTGACACATCCACTCACACACGCACACTTATACACACACACACACCTATGAAAAATTTAACCTATGAACCACATTTAGAATTTTTAAAAATCACAGCTTAATCTGAAAATTATAAAACTTGGTGACTTTTCTAGCATTAGGTATGTAAACACACACAAAAAAATTAGGGCATTATTCGGGCATGCTAAGTGGTCATAAAAAAAAAGTACTTCCACTTGTGCTCTTCGGTCAAAAATGACCCCCATAGGAAATGAATGGGAAATCTGCAAAAACACAAATATTTGCAGGATATTTGTGTGTACAATCTACAAATCAGCCACAATGCTGAAAAAAAGTACACAGCAGTAAAGGGATGACACTCTAAAACATCAGGAGTGTGATAATGACACATCCACTCACACACACGCACACGCACACTTATACACACACACCCATGAAAAACTGAACCTATGAACCCCATTTTGAATTATTAAAAATCACATCTTCGTCAGAATGACATGAAACTTGGTGACTTTTCTAACATTAGGTATGTAAACACACAAAAAAATTGAGGGCATGATTCGAGCATGCTAAGTGGTTGTAAAAAAAAATACTCCCACTTGCCATAGGAAATGAATGAGAAATCTGCAAAAACACATTCACAGAAAAAAAAATTCACCATTTCTAAAAAAAAAAGTAATAATATAAAAATAGTATTTGATTATTTTTATATATTATTATTATATATATTATTATTCAAATCCAGCTAAAAAAAAAAAAATTAAATGTGTTGAAAAGTGAACTTGGGAATTCACAAGCCCCTCCATAGAGACCTCTAGTTGATTACACCCATGGTTGCATAATTTCTTAAATAATTCCAAAAGAGGGCGATAATCTGTCTTCATTTTTTTTATTTTTTTGAAGGCCTAGTCTCTATTTTAACCTAAAATACTGCAATAAAAAAAATATATATATTTTTTAAAAAAATATATATTTTATAATTATAAATGGCAAAAATAGACAATAATTATTGCATAAATATTTAAAAAAAATACCATCAAATCATCTCAAAATACAAAATGAAAAAGAAAAAATATTATTGAAGAAAAATAAATTGCATTGGTTTTACTGGGGTGGAGGAAGTTTTATTTTTAGGTGTCCGGTCACTTATGACCTGGAAGACAACCAATGTAACCCCTAAACGAGGAGCACCAGTGTTAGAGCATTTTTTGTAGTGTACAGCACCTTTTGTTAGTGTCTAGTTGTGTTCTGAAACTGGAAGAAATGTCAAATACTTTTTGTGACTACTGAAAAAATTTCAAAAATCAACACCAAAGAAGAATTCAAGACAAACTTTATCAACGGCTCTTTTTTTTTTTTTTTGTCCAAGACAGTTTATTAAAAAAAAGTGTTTTCAGGAGTAATAGCAGTAAAAACATTAACAGTTTGTGATCTAAAAGTTCATGTGTCGACTTCACTGAAGAACTAAAAATCCCTAAAACGTCTGCCGTGTGACAGAGGTAAGCCTAACCAAGTCAAAACACATCGTTTTCTCATATTTCATATGTCTTTCCAGCATTAACATGATCAGTAACACAGTGTCGATTACTGTAGCACACACTAAAACGCTCCGTTTGGGAACGGCCGTGTCTTTAAACGGGTTACAGAAACCCATCGGTCGATCCAGCACGTGTGGCCAGTTTCGTCTCTCGATGTTACGAAGGTCAGAGTTCAGAAATGGCCATGAGGTTTGCAGTTTAAAAAGCTGACCAAAAATTACACATTACAAGAGGACTTTAAAACATCAAAGTTCGAGGGGCCGCGTTCGAGTCTTCTTGGATCGCAGCCCTCGCGGTGCTTGGAGAAGCCTGTGGCTGAGAGAGGGGTCTTTAGAGTCCGCTTCCTTCCCATTGGCCCTCGAGCGCTCGGACCCGTGTGGGGTCTCCAGGCCCCTCAGCTGCACTTGCAGGATTTGACGATCATGTTGGAGAGCTGCTCCACTTTTGGTGTCCGGCCCACATAGTAGAGTATGGTGAGCGGCTCCAGGTCTTGAGGAACGCAGCAGGGCGAAGCGGACGCCTCGGGGTTCAGCGTGTTGTACAGGCTCAACAACTGCGGAGAAATGACCAACACACACCATCAGCTCCGACTATATACAGACTGAGCGCTACAGGCACTGCAAAACATGCTCATTATTTAGTAGGGTTTTTTTTCTTGTTTTCTGGGGAAAAATCTAAAATGTCTTAAATCAAGATGCATTTACTAGATCAGTAAAATGACGAGATATTTTCCCCGGGGGGAAAATCAAATCTAAATGAAGTGCGTTTTTGCTTAAATCAGGCAAAATGATCTGCCAATGGGGTGAGAGAAATAATCTTATTTCTGTTTGGGACAGAAACAAGAAACCTTATTTCTGATTGAAATGAGATTATTTTTCTCACCCCATTGGCAGATCATTTTGCCTGTTTTAAGCAAAAACTCACTTCATTTAGATTTTATTTTCAACAAAACAAGAAAAAATATCTTATGTCGTTTTACTGATCTAGTAAATGCATCTTGATTTAAGAATATTTAGATATTCAGACTAGAAACAAGACAAAATGACTGAGTAAGAAGAGCTGCGCTGCAAAAAGGCGTTTCTTACTCAGTATTTTTGTCTTGTTTCTAGTCCAAACATCAAAAAATTCTTAAAACAAGAAGTATTTACTAGACAAGCAAAAGTAATTGTCTTGTTTTGGAAAAAAATAACTCGAAGAGAGTTTTTGCTTAAAATAAGATCAATAATCTGCCAATGGGGTGAGAAAAATAATCTTAAATAGTCTGCCGATGGGTGAATTATCTTATTTTAAGCAAAAACTCTCTTCATTTTGAGTTATTTTTCCCCAAAACAAGACAATATTTTTGACTCGTCTAGTAAATGTTTCTTAATGTATAAATTTGTAAATATTTTGACTAGAAACAAGACAAAAATACTAACGCCGGCTTCACACTGCATGCGTAAGCAGGGCGTAGGCAGCGCCGAAGCAGCGCGTGGGTAAAGCAGTAGCAGCGCGCGCACTTTTTGCTTTCACACAGGCAGCGTTTGTCGCGCGCAGTTGTCACGCGCAGTTGTGTACAGAGTAGGCTACTCTATAATGGATAAGTTTGCATTTCTCTTTAATGTATTTGAAATGGAAATAAAGCAAAGATTCAGATTTATCATGAAGCATTTATCATTATTTTTAAAAAATCGTTTCACTTGTTTCTGATGTTTTTTTTATTTCGTTTAGTGCGAGTTTTTGATAGAAGAAAGGCCATCGCACTATATGTCCATGAAAAGCACACTGCTAAAAAGAGAAACTTCAGGAAATCGTCTTGAAATATTGGATAGGCATCAAATTTACATGCATTACCCATCATAAACCTCTTAAAGATAATTCATAAATGACAGTAATAACTAAGAGGAAACTTCTTAATGATTTATCGAATAATTAATAACTAAATGAGCAAATTATCTAACAACGTTTTTAAAAAAATGACAAAATAACGCACATCATAGTCTATCTACATGTCTATACTGTTTGTGTGCTATATTAATGTGTGTATATTCTATTTACCTATCCATATTTAGTTGTTCGTTCGTGAGTCAACGAAAGACTGTCAAAAACACTTAAAAATGACTTACCATCAGCACCAAGAGCCGCTCACGCTCACCAACTTCCTCCCATGCTTTTTCCTTCACTTGCAAGTCTTTATAAAGCAAACTGTGTGGATCACAGAGAACTGTGTGCTTCTAAACCTCCACGATGAGAGTGTCATCCATTGCTGTCTTTCCAGGACAGGTGCACTCTGAAGAACACTGCCTGTGACACCACTTGCTTTTTGTTTATCGTTTCTGTTATGCCAGCATATAGTTATAATATATACATAATTTAATTCATATTTAATTTAAGCTAAACTGGCATACATTATTTAAAATTAGTTTTGTAGTTCAGGCAAAAACTTATGGCAGTGACTTCGTTTTTTGTGTAGAACTTTTTTTTCTTCCACAGCGCCGGATGTCATGGTGACTGAGAAACACACCACTAAATTATTTCATGGTTAAATGTGTTATTTTTCATGTTAACCAGGTTCATTTTGATCAGAACAATGTACTGTGGCTTTAATTCATCGTGAGCAGCGCGTCAAAAATAGACCTGGCGCCGAAACGATCGCGGCACTGCCGCTTCTGCTCTGCTCCTGCTACGCGCCGCTGCGCTGCCTCTGCTGCCGGTGTGAATGCACTCATCTGTTAACATGAGCGCCGAAAAAAATACGCGCTGCTTACGCCCTGCTTACGCGTGCAGTGTGAAGCCGGCGTAAGAAAAGCATTTTTTTGCAGTGTAAGCTTCACCACTAAAGAACTAAAAGTCCCTAAAACTTCATCCTTTGGACAAGAAGTAAACCTAACCAAGTCAAAACACTGTTTTCTTGAATCTTTTCAATGTGTGTGTATTAAGAATAAATTGAGCACCAACGCCACGTCATTGCCATCAGAAGCGGCAGATCGTGATGTGGAGAAACAGCTGGTGTTTTGGGCTCTCTCACCGAGCTGTGTGTGGTGTCGGCGCTGCGGAGATAAGGGCACGGCCCGGAGCAGAAGTTGGCATGATAGCCTTTGGGCTCGTGGATCCACCTCCAGCCCAAATCCTGCCGGAAGTCGATGTAGAGCGGCCGAACGCAGCAGTTCTCCTCGTAGTTCCTGAAAGCAGAAGAAAAGCTCACTCTCTCCACCTGCACGTTCACATGCATTTGGCATTCATTCAGGGACCTTTCCATTCACTTGGATGTTTCTGAGGCTTTATTTGGGCTCTGCGTGGCCTTATAAACATGTCAGACAGTCTTTCGAGGATCAGAAATTCCACTGTAAGGTGTGTCATTTTTTCCCTCCTGGATCCGACCCAGGTGTGGAGTGCTAAGCGAGACACACACACTAAGGAGCCAGCGCACTCCTGAGAAAACTGGGACAAATCTAAACTTGCAAGACGCTTTGAGCCGTCAGGTGCCAATTAAAAGGCTCATGCTTACAGGAAAAATGAAGAGACTGGAATGTGGGAATTTGGATGTTAAATGTCATGGCGTTCCTGCCTTACAGAATAACACTGAGATTTATGCATTTGGCAGATGCTTTTGTCAAAGTATCTTATACTGCATTCAGTATTTGACCTTTGGTGTGTCAGTCACATTAGCATTACTCTCCGGATGACACTCAGTTCACATCACTGCAACAAAAACCCAAGACCATTTCTCCAATGGCGTTTCAATTAGTGTTAATAAATAAGCTCTACGAACAACAAACATTTATGATTCTGACTAGGGCTGAGCAAAAAATCATATCTCTGTATTTTTTTGGGTTGAATGGCGATACACGGTGTATATATATATATATATATATATATATATATATATATATATATATATATATATATATATATATATATATATATATATATCACATCACAGTATTTTCTACACTTTTCTATTTGGATAAAAAAAAAAAAAATCTTTATTAATAATTTAATTTCACATCCTGTCCACACTGCAAAAAAATGCTTTTCTTACTTAGTATTTTTGTCTTGTTTCTAGTCAAAGTATCAAAAAATTCTTACATTAAGAAACATTTACTAGACAAGTTAAAATGATTGTCTTGTTTTGGGGAAAAATAACTCAAAATGAAGAGAGTTTTTGCTTAAAATAAGATAAATAATCTGCCAATGGGGTGAGAAAAATTATCTTGTTTTCTGTTTGAATTAAGATTTTTTTGCTCACCCCATTGGCAGATTATTTTGATTATATCAGTGAATCGATTCATGATTCGGATCGCGTGTCAAACTGCTGAAATCACGTGACTTTGGCGATCCGAATCATCGATTCACTGACTCATAACGGTTCGAAGCTTTGTTCTGAAATCGGCCATCACTATATAAGTCCTTATTTAGTTTTTTAGTTTTTTTATTTTTTCGCACAAAAATGATTCTGGTGTCTTCATAAATGATTGTAGAGCCGCTGTAGTGAGATGGGCTTTGTAACGACGTCTTTAGTGCCTTTATGGGTCTTGAGAGAGGAAATGACATTGGTGTCAATGAAGGCCTTTCTGAGCCATCGGATTTCAACACTAATATCTTCATCTGTGTGTGAAGATGAGTGGAGGTCTGACGGCTGTCCAACCACAGGAGGAATAATGACAGAGTTTACATTACTGGCTGAACCAGTTTAGCTTTAGCCTTTAGCCCAAACCCATCGACGACAGGGAGCCGAACCTGAAGTGCTAAAATGCTTGTTTTCTGGTTCTGGACTGCTCATCATCATCCCTGCAGCACTCTACTGGGGGATCCTACCTTCAAATTGGTCCAAAATGACAAGACGAAATAATGAAGTTGCCTGGCTTTAATGCCAACTTCTTGTCAGGAGAACGACTGATGCGATGGCAGTGTTTGGGGGCAGAGCTGCCGTCAATCAATCAATCATCTTTATTTATATCACGCTTTTCCAATGCCGATTGTGTCAAAGCAGCTTCACAACAGAATTAGATTTGGCTGTACAGTCGTTCTGGAGAAAACAGTGATGTTATCAGCTTATTTTAATTTATCAGAGAGAGACAATGTTGGCAGATCAGTATTATAGTTTATAGAATTAAAGAAGACCTAATTCATTCATTTTATTTGTATATTTAGTTGAATAACTAAATCCCTCCTCTCACGGGATCAGTATTATCTGGACCGCTGTGATTTAGACATTACTCCACATCTGAGTTTTGCGGCGCATTCGCACAGGATAAGCAGAGCCTGTGATTTTACTCAGAGTCACTGACTGATCTCCCAGATATTGACCTGTAAATGTTTTTCCGTTATAGATATATCTGTATGAAATCATAAACAGTCATATGTATCGATATCATTCTGATTGTTTTATAGTAATAAAAATAATTATGTTCAGTTAAAGAACAGATGCTACGATTAAAAGTCAGATTTCATTCATCACGAGCTGACGATATAAGAAGGAAGATTCAGAGCTAAATATAAAGGCGTCATTTAAGCCAGCTTGTCATTGTGCTGTTCTGTTCTGTTTTTCATTAAGAATATTATTGATATTAATATTAAACACACCATTCAAGCAATTTGCTCCCAGATTGGTCCTCATTCTAAAGTGAAAGTATAATCCGTGTGGGACTCATAACGGTGCGCATTATGAACGCAGCCTTTATTCTTCGTGAAAGATAAAGATAGAAATGCGCACAGGAAACAAAAGCCCTGCAGAAATAATAAACGATCTGCCTAATCCTGGCCAAACCACAGAGATGTTGATTCGCACGGGACTAATATTATCACAGGACCTCGGTGTTCGGCGAAATATGGCCGGTCATTTGAGGGGGAATTTTTACTTTACAAATTACAGCCATGGCCGATTCGCACGGGATTAAGATCACAGACATCCTCAGCCATTATTACTAGGGATGGGACGATACACTTAAACTCACGATACGATACACCTCGATATGCCAGGGTTACGATACGATACGTCACGATACGATATCAATTTTTATTTTTATTTTTTTCAAATCTGTGATTTTTTTACCACCAAAGTAATGTACTTAAACGAACGGTAGGATTTTTCTCTTTTTTTGCATTTTGGTTCTATGTTGTTTAAAAAAAGGAGAATTTTTAGAAGTCCGCGACCACATCTTAAACAGGGGTGCCAATAATTGTGGAGGGCACTGTAGGGATGTCAATCGATTAAAATATTGAATCGCGATTAACTGCATGATTGTCATGAGTTAACTCGATTTTAAATCGCACCTTTTTAGCAATTGTAAATGTATCTTAAATTAAGTTTAAATTAAGTTTTTAATACTCTAATCAACATAGGTATGGACAAATATGCATGCTTTATGCAAATGTACATTTATTATTAGTGAAACCATACTTATTCAATAATAAATCAATACAGTATGAAGACTAGACATATCAAAGGTCATAGATATGTTTATCTAAGAAATTGTTCTCTTAAGCCTAAACTTAAAAATAATGAGTAAGTAACTGTTAGTGATTTCTCTCATTTTAAGAATATAAAGGGAGTTTTTACAGTGGCAGTTTAATTCAGAACAGGGCAAAGTTCGTATGAAAAATTGTTAATGTGTACCAGTGAGCGCACCAGATCCACACCATACCTGGAGGAGGTCCATATAACACGAGGAGGAATATAGTGCGGCCCCTTTAAGAGATCCGCATTTCCTGTTGAACTGCCGGTATTTTGCGCGTGCGCGCCGAACTGTGCCGCGATTCACGTGGACAGTGTGAAGAACACGGATGACTCGGGAGCGCGCTTGTTCAGGAAAGTAACCTGTGCATTCGTTTTAGCCGATTGTAATGTATTTAGTTCAATAAAACAGGTGTACTGTAAGCGTGGTGATGGTGTTAATGATTTACCTCAGACATGAGCGAGAGTGAGCTGCAGTGCATCGCGCTCAGACTGCAGAGAATGTGCTCAGTGAAAAAACGCCCTTTTCTTTCTGGAGTCTAATAAAAGTTAAACAGAAAATATGGTAGTTTATGTAGGCAATAACTGCATTTTTGGTTTAGAATATTAATGCTAATGTCAACCCTTTTCTTTCCCTATTAATGTTTGCTGCTGCACCCCACCCTCATTCTACGCAAATCATGCAGCAGTGCCATCTATCTTTATTTCGCGATACATTTTTTTCGACCTCGATGCGTTTCGTCACGTTTTGTATCGCGATATTTTGTCAAACGATATTTCGTCCCATCCCTAATTATTACAAATCACCAGAGGTCCAGATAATACTAGTCCTGTGCCAATAGGGCTTAACATGAACCATTAATGTTTCTTATATATTTCAGGTCCAGTCAATAGATGTCAAACGGCTCTTTTATTTAATTATTTTGTGGTTGTCACTTCCATAAATTTGCGAACATTTTTTATTTTTTTCATAACTAGGATGCCACATTAACCATAACAATAGTCACACATGGCAATAAAACTTGAAGCATGAATCTTGTTTGGTATTACAAAACAAAGACTGGTCCAGTGGTGTGCTATCTATCTTTAAAGGCCCACTGAAATCAAAATTTTAGTTTTTAGCTTTTAGTAAGACTGTGTTAGCCTTAAAGTTATGAATACGCTGGTATGTTGCAAAACTATGACAAAATTTGCATTTAGGAGATATAAGCCTGCAACTTAATTCAGATAAAACTAAATTTTTAATTATTGGACAGAAAAGCTCCACAAGTAGTAACCGAGAATACTGTCTAACACTTGATGACTGCTCTGTCAAGCCCTCGTCGTCAGTGAGGAACCTGGGTGTGCTCTTTGATACCAATCTCTCATTTGAAAGCCACGTTTCTAGCATCTGTAAAACTGCATTCTACCATCTTAAAAATATATCTCAATTACGGCACATGCTCTTAATGCCAAATGCTGAACAGTTAGAACATGCGTTCATGAGCTCAAGGCTAGATTATTGTAATGCTCTACTGGGTGGTTGCCCTGCGCGCTTAATAAACAAACTCCAGCTAGTCCAAAACGCAGCAGCTCGAGTTCTTACTAGAACCAGGAAGTATGATCATATTAGTCCAGTTCTGTCAACACTGCACTGGCTCCCTATTAAACATTGCATACATTTTAAAATCTTGCTTATTACTTACAAAGCACTAAATGGTTTAGCTCCCCGGTACTTAAGCGAGCTCTTAACACATTATACTCCATCACATCTATTGCGGTCTCAAAACTCTGGCCAGTTGATAATACCTAGAATATCTAAATCAACTGCAGGCGGTCAATCCTTTTCCTATTTAGCTCCTAAACTCTGGAACAGTCTTCCTAGCATTGTTCGGGAAGCAGACACACTCTGTCAGTTTAAATCTAGACTAAAAACACATCGCTTTACTATGGCATACACATAGAACATTTCTAACTTTCATTATTCAGATTAATTGACTGATTGTTAGGCTGCATTAACTAGGTCAGCCGGAACCGGGAACACTTCCAATAACACCTGATGTACTCGTTACATCATAAAAAGAGTGGCATCTACACTAAAGTTAGTCTCTGTTTATCCCAGATCCGGGCCGTGTCCGGATCGGATGGTGGACCTGCGCCTGGACATGACCAACGCATCCTGGAGTGTCTGCTGAGCCGTGTCAATTGGTGTCTCCTCTGAATTTGCCTCACCGGCACGTCATGCTCAAAAAAACGGTATCCGGCGCGATAGCTCCAATCTTTCATGTATCTTGTGTAATCGACGCACCATCCTAAATAAACCCGCCTCTTCCGTGATACCCTGAAATTTGGAATATTCCGATCTAATATGATTTCTGACCTGTAAAGTGGCCAGAATAATAATCATACACGGTGTGTTAATAGGCCAGAGGAGAACTGAGTCTGGTTTATTTTTCTCCATCATGTCCTGATGGAGTTTCGGTTCCTTTGGTCGCCTTTGGCTTGGCTTGCTCAGTTGGGGACACTAACATTATGATCCAAGTTATTCAACTAAATATACAAATAAAATTAATGAATTAGGTCTTATTTAATTCTATAAACTATAATACTGATCTGCCAACATCGCTCTATGATAAATTAAAATAAGCTGACATCACTGTTTTCTCCAGAACGACTGTACAGCCAAATCTAATTCTGTTGTAATATTGTCCTGTTTGACACTGTGAAGCTGCTTTGAAACAATCGGCATTGGAAAAGCGCAATATAAATAAAGATGATTGATGATTGATTGATTGATAAGCATAAATCACATTATAAATCCCCAGAGGTCCCCAGATAATACTAGTCCGGTGCCAATAGGGCTTTAGATCCTAATGTCAGTGTGTGAGGAGGCTGGAGAAGCTCACGAGAAGCAGTAGTTGGTGTCCAGAGCCCGCTTGCGGCGCCTAGAGGTGGGCAGGACGTCGAGCCGGTGAGGGGGAAGCAGCATTAGGATCAGATGAGGCAGGAGCTGCTCCTTCTGCTTCTTCAGCCGGCCCAAATCCCAGCGGTTCTGCTCATCATACTCCCCATCCATCCCTGAGGACACACACACACACACAACCACATTAGAGTCGGGCACTTTACATTATCCCCTCATGATTTACTCTCCCTCATGTCAGGTGTGTGTGACGTGCTGCTTTCAGACTAACACAATCAATCATCTTTATTTATATCGCGCTTCTCCAATGCCGATTGTTTCAAAGCAGCTTCACAGTGTCAAACAGGACAATATTGCAGCAGAATTAGATTTGGCTGTACAGTCGTTCTGGAGAAAACAGTGATGTTATCAGCTTATTTTAATTTATCATAGAGCGACAATGTTGGCAGATGAATATTATAGTTTATAGAATTAAAGAAGACCTAATTCATTAATTTTATTTGTATATTTAGTTGAATAACTTGGATCATAATGTTAGTGTCCCCAACTGAGCAAGCCAAGCCAAAGGCGACCAAAGGAACCAAAACTCCATCAGGGCACGATGGAGAAAAATAAACCAGACTCAGTTCTCCTCTGGCCTATTAACACACATATTCAGTGGCGGGCCACCCCACTCACAACTGCTGTATATAGATTTTATTTATTTTTGACAGGAACTTTAGTTTATTTAATTGCAGTTTATTTAAACCGTCTTGAACGTTCTTTAACTTTTGCGTTGTGAGGCTTAGAAATAGTTCTTACAGACTAACTCAGAACTGTTGAAGAGTTTATTGATTATATAAAATTCAATGAAGATTGAGTAATTTAGGCTATGTAGTTATCTGCATGTCTCATCCATAAATGATGCAACAATGGAGAACAAGCTATTGGGTTTTTGAGAACCAGAACCGAGCTGATTGAAGTTAACCTTTAGCTATGATGTAAGCCCCTTGCCTGGAGGTGGAGAATAACAGACAAAATTGTCAAATTCACTCAGTATCCCATGATCTAATTCACTATACTATCTCAATTACAATTAGGTACAAATGAGCTGTATTTGTGTTGTATGCATTAAAACAGTCCAGTATATAATAGTCAAACTCAATTTTATGTTGAGGTGATAAAGATTTCTGTGCCACCGCAGAATGGCTGCTGACCCCTAGAAAAACACCCTGGCTCTGCCACGGATTATATTCATAAATGTCCTGACTAATCCAAGCTTTATAACAGCAGTGACAGGTTTGAAGGTTGAAAAGTGCATCTAACCATCATAAAAGAGCATCCATCAACATAAAAGAGCATCCATCAACATAAAAGAGCATCCATCAACATAAAAGAGCATCCATCATCATAAAAGAGCATCTATCATCATGAAGGAGCATCCATCATCATAAAAGAGCATCCATCAACATAAAAGAGCATCCATCAACATAAAAGAGCATCTATCCATCGTAAAAGAGCATCCATCAACGTAAAAGAGCATCCATCAACGTAAAAGAGCATCCATCAACATAAAAGAGCATCCATCATCATAAAAGAGCATCCATCATCATAAAAGAGCATCCATCAACGTAAAAGAGCATCCATCAACGTAAAAGAGCATCCATCATCATAAAAGAGCATCCATCATCATAAAAGAGCATCCATCATCATAAAAGAGCATCCATCAACATAAAAGAGCATCCATCATAAAAAAGCATCCATCATAAAAGAGCATCCATCATCATAAAAGAGCATCCATCATCATAAAAGAGCATCCATCAACATAAAAGAGCATCCATCATAAAAAGCATCCATCATAAAAGAGCATCCATCATCATAAAAGAGCATCCATCATCATAAAAGAGCATCCATCATCATAAAAGAGCATCCATCAACATAAAAGAGCATCCATCATCATAAAAGAGCATCTATCCATCAACATAAAAGAGCATCCATCATCATAAAAGAGCATCCATCATCATAAAAGAGCATCCATCAACATAAAAGAGCATCCATCAACATAAAAGAGCATCCATCATCATAAAAGAGCATCCATCATCATAAAAGAGCATCCATCATCATAAGAGCATCCATCATCATAAAAGAGCATCCATCATCATAAAAGAGCATCTATCCATCAACATAAAAGAGCATCCATCATCATAAAAGAGCATCCATCATCATAAAAGAGCATCCATCAACATAAAAGAGCATCCATCATCATAAGAGCATCCATCATCATAAAAGAGCATCCATCATCATAAAAGAGCATCCATCAACATAAAAGAGCATCCATCATCATAAGAGCATCCATCATCATAAAAGAGCATCCATCATCATAAAAGAGCATCTATCCATCAACATAAAAGAGCATCCATCATCATAAAAGAGCATCCATCCATCGTAAAAGAGCACCTATCCATCGTAAAAGAGCATCCATCATCATAAAAGAGCATCCATCATCATAAAAGAGCATCCATCAACATAAAAGAGCATCCATCATCATAAAAGAGCATCCATCAACATAAAAGAGCATCCATCAACATAAAAGAGCATCCATCATAAAAGAGCATCCATCAACATAAAAGAGCATCCATCATCATAAAAGAGCATCCATAATCATAAAAGAGCATCCATCATCATAAAAGAGCATCCATCATCATAAAACAGCATCCATCAACATAAAAGAGCATCCATCATCATAAAAGAGCATCCATCATCATAAAAGAGCATCCATCATAAAAGAGCATCCATCATCATAAAAGAGCATCCATCATCATAAAAGAGCATCCATAATCATAAAAGAGCATCCATCATCATAAAAGAGCATCCATCAACATAAAAGAGCATCCATCAACATAAAAGAGCATCCATCATCATAAAAGAGCATCCATCATCATAAAAGAGCATCCATAATCATAAAAGAGCATCCATCATCATAAAAGAGCATCCATCAACATAAAAGAGCATCCATCATCATAAAAGAGCATCCATCATCATAAAAGAGCATCCATCAACATAAAAGAGCATCCATCATCATAAAAGAGCATCCATCAACATAAAAGAGCATCCATCAACATAAAAGAGCATCAATCATCATAAAAGAGCATCCATCAACATAAAAGAGCATCCATCATCATTAAAGAGCATCCATCATCATAAAAGAGCAACCAGCATCATAAAAGAGCATCCATCAACATAAAAGAGCATCCATCATCATAAAAGAGCATCCATCAACATAAGAGCATCTATCAACATAAAAGAGCATCCATCATCATAAAAGAGCAACCAGCATCATAAAAGAGCATCCATCAACATAAAAGAGCATCCATCATCATAAAAGAGCATCCATCAACATAAGAGCATCCATCAACATAAAAGAGCATCCATCATCATAAAAGAGCATCCATCATCATAAAAGAGCAACCAGCATCATAAAAGAGCATCCAGCATCATAAAAGAGCATCCATCATCATAAAAGAGCATCCATCATCATAAAAGAGCATCTAATCCATCATCATAAAAGAGCATCCATCATCATAAAAGAGCATCCATCATCATAAAAGAGCAACCAGCATCATAAAAGAGCATCCAGCATCATAAAAGAGCATCCATCATCATAAAAGTGCATCCATCATCATAAAAGAGCATCTAATCCATCATCATAAAAGAACATCCATCCATCCATCATCATAAAAGAGCATCTATCCATCAACATAAAAGAGCACCCATCATCATAAAAGAGCATCCATCAACATAAAAGAGCATCCATCATCATAAAAGAGCATCTATCATCATAAAAGAGCATCTATCCATCAACATAAAAGAGCACCCATCATCATAAAAGAGCATCCATCATCATAAAAGAGCATCCATCATCATAAAAGAGCACGGGGTATAAAAGAGCATCCATCCACATAAAAGAGCATCCATCATCATAAAAGAGCATCCATCCACATAAAAGAGCATCCATCATCATAAAAGAGCATCTATCCATGATAAAAGAGCATCCATCAACATAAAAGAGCATCCATCAACATAAAAGAGCATCCATCATCATTAAAGAGCATCCATCATCATAAAATAGCAACCAGCATCATAAAAGAGCATCCATCATCATAAAAGAGCATCCATTAACTTAAAAGAGCATCCATCATCATAAAAGAGCATCCATCATCAACTTAAAAGAGCATCCATCCACATAAAAGAGCATCCATCAACATAAAAGAGCATCCATCATCATAAAAGAGCATCCATCATCATAAAAGAGCACCCATCAACATAAAACAGCATCCATCAACATAAAAGAGCATCCATCAACATAAAAGAGCATCCATCAACATAAAAGAGCATCCATCAACATAAAAGAGCATCCATCAACATTAAAGAGCATCCATCAACATTAAAGAGCATCCATCAACATAAAAGAGCATCCATCCATCATCATAAAAGAGCATCTATCCATGATAAAAGAGCATCCATCAACATAAAAGAGCATCCATCAACATAAAAGAGCATCCATCATCATTAAAGAGCATCCATCATCATAAAATAGCAACCATCATCATAAAAGAGCATCCATTAACTTAAAAGAGCATCCATCATCATAAAAGAGCATCCATCATCAACTTAAAAGAGCATCCATCCACATAAAAGAGCATCCATCAACATAAAAGAGCATCCATCATCATAAAAGAGCATCCATCATCATAAAAGAGCACCCATCAACATAAAACAGCATCCATCAACATAAAAGAGCATCCATCAACATAAAAGAGCATCCATCAACATTAAAGAGCATCCATCAACATAAGAGAGCATCCATCATCATAAAAGTGCATCCATCATCATAAAAGAACATCCATCCATCCATCATCATAAAAGAGCATCTATCCATCAACATAAAAGAGCATCCATCATCATAAAAGAGCATCCATCAACATAAAAGAGCATCCATCATCATAAAAGAGCATCCATCCATCATCATAAAAGAGCATCCATCATCATAAAAGAGCATCCATCCATCATCATAAAAGAGCATCTATCCATGATAAAAGAGCATCCATCAACATAAAAGAGCATCCATCATCATAAAAGAGCATCCATCAACATAAAAGAGCAACCAGCATCATAAAAGGGCATCCATCATCATAAAAGAGCATCCATTAACTTAAAAGAGCATCCATCATCATAAAAGAGCATCCATCATCATAAAAGAGCATCCATCATCATAAAAGAGCATCCATCCACATAAAAGAGGATCCATCAACATAAAAGAGCATCCATTAACTTAAAAGAGCATCCATCCACATAAAAGAGCATCCATCAACATAAAACAGCATCCATCATCATAATAGAGCATCCATCATCATAAAAGAGCATCCATCAACATAAAACAGCATACATCATAATAAAAGAACATCCATCATCAACTTAAAAGAGCATCCATCCACATAAAAGAGGATCCATCAACATAAAAGAGCATCCATTAACTTAAAAGAGCATCCATCAACATAAAAGAGCATCCATCAACATAAAAGAGCATCCATCATCATAAAAGAGCATCCATCATCATAAAAGAGCATCCATCAACATAAGAGCATACATCATAAAAGAGCATCCATCAGCATCCATCATCATACAAAAAACATCCATCATCATAAAAGAGCATCTATCAGCATCTATCCATCATAAAAGAGCATCCATCATCATAAAAGAGCATCTATCCATCATAAAAGAGTATCCATCATCATAAAAGCGTATCTATCCATCATAAAAGAGTATATATCATCATAAAAGAGCATCCATCATCATAAAAGAGCATCCATCAACATAAAACAGCATCCATCATAATAAAAGAACATCCGTCATCATAAAAGACCATCCATCATAATAAAAGAGCATCCATCATCATAAAAGAGCATCCATCATCATAAAAGAGTATATATCATCATAAAAGAGCATCCATCATCATAAAACAGCATCCATCATAATAAAAGAACATCCGTCATCATAAAAGACCATCCATCATAATAAAAGAGCATCCATCATCATAAAAGAGCATCCATCATCATAAAAGAGCACCCATCATCATAAAAGAGCATCCATCCACATAAAAGAGCATCCATCCATCATCATAAAAGAGCATCTAATCCATCATCATAAAAGAGCATCCATCAACATAAAAGAGCATCCATCAACATAAAAGAGCATCCATCAACATAAAAGAGCATCCATCATCATTAAAGAGCATCCATCATCATAAAAGAGCATCCATCCACATAAAAGAGCATCCATCCACATAAAAGAGCATCCATCATCATAAAAGAGCATCCATTAACTTAAAAGAGCATCCATCATCATAAAAGAGCATCCATCATCATAAAAGAGCATCCATCATCATAAAAGAGCATCCATCATCAACTTAAAAGAGCATCCATCCACATAAAAGAGCATCCATCATCAACTTAAAAGAGCATCCATCCACATAAAAGAGCATCCATCAACATAAAACAGCATCCATCATCATAAAAGTGATTCCATCATCATAAAAGATCATCCATCCATCATCATAAAAGAGCATCCATCCATCATCATAAAAGAGCATCCATCAACATAAAAGAGCATCCATCATCATAAAAGAGCATCCATCCATCATCATAAAAGAGCATCCATCAACATAAAAGAGCATCCATCATCATAAAAGAGCATCCATCAACATAAGAGCATCCATCATCATAAAAGAGCATCCATCAACATAAAAGAGCATCTATCCATCATAAAAGAGCATCCATCATCATAAAAGAGCATCTATCCATCATAAAAGAGCATCCATCATCATAAAAGAGCATCTATCCATCATAAAAGAGCGTCTATCATCATAAAAGAGCATCCATCACCATAAAAGAGTATCCATCACCATAAAAGAGCATCCATCAACATAAAAGAGCATCCATCATCATAAAAGAGCATCCATCATCATAAAAGAGCATCCATCATCATAAAAGAGCATCCATCAGCATCCATCAACATAAAAGAGCATCCATCATTATAAAAGAGCATCCATCATAACAAAAGAGCATCCATCATCATAAAAGAGCATCCATCATCATAAAAGAGCAACCATCAACATAAAAGAGCATCCATAAACATAAGAGCATCCATCAGCATCCATCAACATAAAAGAACATCAATCAACATAAAAGAGCATCCATAAACATAAGAGCATCCATCAACATAAAAGAGCATCCATCAGCATAAAATAGCATCCATCACAATAAAAGAGCATCCATCCACATAAAAGAGCATCCATCATCATAAAAGATCATCCATCCATCATCATAAAAGAGCATCCATCCATCATCATAAAAGAGCATCCATCAACATAAAAGAGCATCCATCGTCATAAAAGAGCATCTATCCATCATAAAAGAGCATCTATCATCATAAAAGAGCATCCATCAACATAAAAGAGCATCTATCCATCATAAAAGAGCATCCATCATCATAAAAGAGCATCTATCCATCATAAAAGAGCATCCATCATCATAAAAGAGCATCCATCCATCATAAAAGAGAATCCATCACCATAAAGGAGCATCCATCATCATAAAAGAGCATCCATCATCATAAAAGAGCATCCATCCATCATAAAAGAGAATCCATCACCATAAAGGAGCATCCATCATCATAAAAGAGCATCCATCAACATAAAAGAGCATCTATCATCATAAAAGAGCATCCATCAACATAAAAGAGCATCTATCATCATAAAAGAGCATCCATCATCATAAAAGAGCATCTATCCATCATAAAAGAGCATCCATCATCATAAAAGAGCATCCATCCATCATAAAAGAGAATCCATCACCATAAAGGAGCATCCATCATCATAAAAGAGCATCCATCATCATAAAAGAGCATCCATCCATCATAAAAGAGAATCCATCACCATAAAGGAGCATCCATCATCATAAAAGAGCATCCATCAACATAAAACAGCATCCATCAACATAAAAGAGCATCAATCAACTTAAAAGAGCATCCATCAACATAAAAGAGCATCCATCATCATAAAAGAGCATCCATCATCATAAAAGAGCACCCATCAACATAAAACAGCATCCATCAACATAAAAGAGCATCCATCAACATAAAAGAGCATCCATCAACATAAAAGAGCATCCATCAACATAAAAGAGCATCCATCAACATTAAAGAGCATCCATCAACATAAGAGAGCATCCATCATCATAAAAGAGCATCCATCATCATAAAAGTGCATCCATCATCATAAAAGAGCATCTAATCCATCATCATAAAAGAACATCCATCCATCCATCCATCATCATAAAAGAGCATCTATCCATCATAAAAGAGCATCATAGCGAAGCTCTGAGGGACTGTTTTCAGTCTACGGACTGGAGCACACTTATGAATACACAGGGGACTGACGATAATATTGATAGGGTAGTGGACTGTGTTACTGATTACATAAATTTTTGCACGGATGTGGTAGTCCCTGTAAGAACAGTGAAGTGTTTCCCGAATAATAAGCCTTGGATTACGAGTAGCATTAAGAACCTGCTGAATCAGAAAAAGGAGGCATTTAAGGCTGGTGACAGGGACAGGGCCAGGACTATTCAACATGATCTGAAAAGAAACATAAGGAAGGCCAGAGGGGAATATAAAAGGAAGTTGGAGAGGAAACTTCAGAACGGCAGTACAAGGGAAGTGTGGAAGGGCATGAGAGCCATTACTGGCTTCAAGGGGAAAGGGGATGTGATGTCAGGGGATACTTTAATGGCCAATGAGTTCAACTGCTTTTACAGCAGGTTCGACCCTGCATGCACTCCCTTACCATCTCTAACCAACAGCTGCACCATCCCTGCTGCTGTCTCTTGTTCTATCCCACCAAGCGGCTCTATCACTGATACTTCCGCCTCCTGCTCTGTTCCATCCAGCGGCTTGACCGTCTATACTGCTGCCTCCGGCTCTGTTCCATCCAGCAGCTCTGCCATCTATACTGCTGCCAACTGCTCTGTTCCATTCCGCAGCCCTACCATCTATAATGCTGCCAACTGCTCTGTCCCATCCTGCGGCTCTACCATCTCTACTGCTGCCTCCGGCTCTGTTCCATCCAGCAGCTCTACCATCTCTACTGCTGCCTCCTGCTCTGTTCCACCCAGCGGCTCTACCATCTCTACTGCTGCCTCATGCTCTGTTCCATCCAGCGGCTCTACCATCTATACTGCTGCCTCCTGCTTTGTTCCATCCTGCGGCTCTAACATCTATACTGCTGCCTCCTGCTCTGATCCACCCAGCGGCTCTACCATCTATACTGCTGCCTCCTGCTCTGATCCACCCAGCGGCTCTACCATCTCTACTGCTGCCTCCTGCTCTGTTCCATCCAGCGGCTCTACCATCTCTACTGCTGCCTCCTGCTCTGTTCCATCCAGCAGCTCTACAATCTCTACTGCCGCCTCATGCTCTGTTCCATCCAGCAGCTCTACAATCTCTACTGCTGCCTCCTGCTCTGTGCCATCCAGCGGCTCTACCATCTATACTGCTGCCTCATGCTCTGATCCACCCAGCGGCTCTACCATCTCTACTGCTGCCTCCTGCTCTGTGCCATCCTGCGGCTCTAACATCTATACTGCTGCCTCATGCTCTGATCCACCCAGCGGCTCTACCATCTCTACTGCTGCCTCATGCTCTGATCCACCCAGCGGCTCTACCATCTATACTGCTGCCTCCTGCTCTGATCCACCCAGCGGCTCTACCATCTATAATGCTGCCCCCTGCTCTGTTACACCCAGCGGCTCTACCATCTATAATGCTGCCAACTACTCTTTTCCACCCAGCAGCTCTACCATCTATACTGCTGCCTCCTGCTCTGTTCCACCCAGCAGCTCTACCATCTATACTGCTGCCTCCTGCTCTGTTCCACCCAGCAGCTCTACCATCTATACTGCTGCCTCCTGCTCTGTTACACCCAGCGGCTCTACCCTCTATACTGCTGCCTCCTGCTCTGTTCCACCTAGCGGCTCTACCATCTATAATGCTGCCAACTGCCCTGCTTTTGTTGGCTATTTCAGTGTTGATGAGGTGCGGATGGAGATGAGAAGAGTGCGCCCTTATAAATCTGCGGGCCCGGATGGAATTTTACCTCGGGTCATAAAGGATTGTGCGTCAGAGTTGGCTGTGCCTTTACACGCCATTTTTAACACGAGTCTACAAACTGGGCAGGTTCCAGTTAGGTGGAAGACATCATGCATTGTCCCGGTGCCCAAAGTAGGGAGACCGGCGGGGGTCAAGGACTATAGACCAGTGGCTCTGACATCTGTGATTATGAAGACCTTTGAGAGGCTTCTGCTACGGATATTGAAACCCCAAGTTCAGCAAGCACTTGATCCACTACAGTTCGCATATCAAGGAAATGTGGGAGTGGAGGACGCGGTCTTGTATATGCTCCATCGGACTTTGTCTTTCTTAGAAGGAGCTGGGGGATATGTCAGAATAATGTTCTTTGACTTCTCAAGTGCATTTAACACTATTCAGCCCTTGATCCTTAGAGAGAAACTCGAGGGATTAGGTTTGGATTCTACATTCATTGAGTGGATATCGAATTACTTAGAAAACCGGCCACAGTATGTCAGACTGGGAAATGCTGTCTCGGGAACTGTTATGACAAACATCGGAGTTCCACAGGGAACAGTGCTTTCCCCTTTCCTCTTCACCCTATATACAACTGACTTCGCATATAAGTCTAGTTCTTGCCACATCCAAAAATATTCAGATGATACAGCAGTGGTGGCATGTGTGAAGGGAGGGGACGAGGTGGAGAACAGGAGGGTACTTGAGGATTTCACACACTGGAGCAGGTGCAATGGCCTCAACCTTAATATAACTAAAACAAAGGAGATGATTGTAGACTTTAGAAGGCAGAAGACTCATCATCCGTCTGTGTTGATCGGTGGAGAAAGCATCGAGGTGGTCCCCACCTATAAATATCTGGGTGTCCATCTCGATAACAAACTTGACTGGTCCGTACATGCTAATGTAGCATATAAGAAAGGTCAGAGCAGACTCTTCTTTCTCAGAAGACTCAAATCATTCGATGTCTGCAATGATATGTTGTACCTTTTTTATCAGTCTGTTGTTGCCAGTGCTATATTCTTCAGTGTTGTGTGCTGGGGGAACTGCCTGACTGTCAGAGACAGTAAACGGCTAGATAAACTGGTCAAAAAATGTGGGTCGGTCCTGGGGAGAGGCGTGGACTCTTTGGGAGTTTTGGCAGAGAGAAGAATGATGAGCATGACACAGGCCATCCTCAACAACAGCAGTCATCCTTTACATGACTTTTTGGTAGCTCAGAAGAGCACACGTAGCGATCGGCTTCTGTCTCTGTGCTGTAGGACTGAACGATTCCGGAGATCTTTTGTACCGGCTGCTATAAGACTTTACAATGAATGCCGATGATTTGCTCTTTATTACTATTGATAGTAACTCTTAACTAAATTTATGTATTTATTTATTATTTGTCGTTATTTACTTATTGCTTGGGCAGAATGTGTTTTTGTTTTTATTTTTTTATCTGTTCTTAATTCTTGTACTTACTGTGTCTGTTTCTTATGGAATGCTACTCGACACCTGAATTTCCCCTGCTGGGGATGAATACAGTATTTATCTATCTATCCATCAACATAAAAGAGCATCCATCATCATAAAAGAGCATCCATCATCATAAAAGAGCATCCATCCACATAAAAGAGCATCCATCATCATAAAAGAGCATCCATCAACATAAAAGAGCATCCATCATCATAAAAGAGCATCCATCATCATAAAAGAGCATCCATCCATCATCATAAAAGAGCATCCATCCACATAAAAGAGCATCCATCCACATAAAAGAGCATCCATCCATCATCATAAAAGAGCATCTAATCCATCATCATAAAAGAGCATCTATCCATGATAAAAGAGCATCCATCAACATAAAAGAGCATCCATCAACATAAAAGAGCATCCATCATCATTAAAGAGCATCCATCAACATAAAAGAGCACCCATCATCATAAAAGAGCAACCAGCATCATAAAAGAGCATCCATCATCATAAAAGAGCATCCATTAACTTAAAAGAGCATCCATCATCATAAAAGAGCATCCATCATCATAAAAGAGCATCCATCATCAACTTAAAAGAGCATCCATCCACATAAAAGAGGATCCATCAACATAAAAGAGCATCCATCATCAACTTAAAAGAGCATCCATCCACATAAAAGAGCATCCATCAACATAAAACAGCATCCATCAACATAAAACAGCATCCATCATCATAAAAGTGCATCCATCATCATAAAAGATCATCCATCCATCATCATAAAAGAGCATCCATCCATCATCATAAAAGAGCAACCATCAACATAAAAGAGCATCCATCATCATAAAAGAGCATCCATCATCATAAAAGAGCATCTATCCATCATAAAAGAGCATCCATCATCATAAAAGAGCATCCATCAACATAAGAGCATCCATCATCATAAAAGAGCATCTATCCATCATAAAAGAGCATCCATCATCATAAAAGAGCATCTATCCATCATAAAAGAGCGTCTATCATCATAAAAGAGCATCCATCACCATAAGAGTATCCATCACCAAAAAAGAGCATCCATCAACATAAAAAAGAGCATCCATCATCATAAAAGAGCATCCATCATCATAAAAGAGCATCCATCAGCATCCATCAACATAAAAGAGCATCCATCATTATAAAAGAGCATCCATCATAACAAAAGAGCATCCATCAACATAAAAGAGCATCCATCTACATAAGAGCATCCATCAGCATCCATCAACATAAAAGAACATCCATCAGCATAAAATAGTACCATCACAATAAAAGAGCATCCATCCACATAAAAGAGCATCCATCATCATAAAAGATCATCCATCCATCATCATAAAAGAGCATCCATCCATCATCATAAAAGAGCATCCATCAACATAAAAGAGCATCCATCATCATAAAAGAGCATCTATCCATCATAAAAGAGCATCCATCATCATAAAAGAGCATCTATCCATCATAAAAGAGAATCCATCATCATAAAAGAGCATCCATCAACATAAGAGCATCCATCATCATAAAAGAGCATCTATCCATCATAAAAGAGCATCCATCATCATAAAAGAGCATCCATCCATCATAAAAGAGCATCCATCACCATAAAGGAGCATCCATCATCATAAAAGAGTATCCATCATCATAAAAGAGCATCCATCATCATAAAAGAGTATCCATCATCATAAAAGAGCACCTATCAGCATAAAAGAGCATCCATCATCATAAAAGAGCATCCATCATCATAAAAGAGTATCCATCATCATAAAAGAGCATCCATCATCATAAAAGAGCATCCATCATCATAAAAGAGCATCCATCATCATAAAAGAGCATCTATCCATCATCATAAAAGAGTATCTATCCATCATCATAAAAGAGCATCCATCATCATAAAAGAGCATCCATCATCATAAAAGAGTATCCATCATCATAAAAGAGCATCCATCATCATAAAAGAGCATCCATCATCATAAAAGAGCATCCATCATCATAAAAGAGTATCCATCATCATAAAAGAGCACCTATCAGCATAAAAGAGCACCTATCAGCATAAAAGAGCATCCATCATCATAAAAGAGCATCCATCATCATAAAAGAGCATCCATCATCATAAAAGAGTATCCATCATCATAAAAGAGCATCTATCATCATAAAAGAGTATCTATCCATCATCATAAAAGAGCATCCATCATCATAAAAGAGCATCCATCATCATAAAAGAGCACCTATCAGCATAAAAGAGCATCCATCATCATAAAAGAGCATCCATCATCATAAAAGAGCACCTATCAGCATAAAAGAGCATCCATCATCATAAAAGAGCATCCATCATCATAAAAGAGCATCCATCATCATAAAAGAGTATCCATCATCATAAAAGAGCATCCATCATCATAAAAGAGCATCCATCAACATAAAAGAGCATCTATCATCATAAAAGAGCATCCATCATCATAAAAGAGCATCTATCCATCATAAAAGAGCATCCATCATCATAAAAGAGCATCCATCATCATAAAAGAGCATCTATCATCATAAAAGAGTATCTATCCATCATCATAAAAGAGCATCCATCATCATAAAAGAGCATCCATCATCATAAAAGAGCACCTATCAGCATAAAAGAGCATCCATCATCATAAAAGAGCATCTATCAGCATAAAAGAGCACCTATCATCATAAAAGAGCATCCATCCATCATCATAAAAGAGCATCCATCAACATAAAAGAGCATCCATCATCATAAAAGAGCATCTATCCATCATAAAAGAGCATCCATCATCATAAAAGAGCATCTATCCATCATAAAAGAGAATCCATCATCATAAAAGAGCATCCATCAACATAAGAGCATCCATCATCATAAAAGAGCATCTATCCATCATAAAAGAGCATCCATCATCATAAAAGAGCATCCATCCATCATAAAAGAGCATCCATCACCATAAAGGAGCATCCATCATCATAAAAGAGTATCCATCATCATAAAAGAGCATCCATCATCATAAAAGAGTATCCATCATCATAAAAGAGCACCTATCAGCATAAAAGAGCATCCATCATCATAAAAGAGCATCCATCATCATAAAAGAGTATCTATCCATCATCATAAAAGAGCATCCATCATCATAAAAGAGCATCCATCATCATAAAAGAGCATCTATCCATCATCATAAAAGAGTATCTATCCATCATCATAAAAGAGCATCCATCATCATAAAAGAGCATCCATCATCATAAAAGAGTATCCATCATCATAAAAGAGCATCCATCATCATAAAAGAGCATCCATCATCATAAAAGAGCATCCATCATCATAAAAGAGTATCCATCATCATAAAAGAGCACCTATCAGCATAAAAGAGCACCTATCAGCATAAAAGAGCATCCATCATCATAAAAGAGCATCCATCATCATAAAAGAGCATCCATCATCATAAAAGAGTATCCATCATCATAAAAGAGCATCTATCATCATAAAAGAGTATCTATCCATCATCATAAAAGAGCATCCATCATCATAAAAGAGCATCCATCATCATAAAAGAGCACCTATCAGCATAAAAGAGCATCCATCATCATAAAAGAGCATCCATCATCATAAAAGAGCACCTATCAGCATAAAAGAGCATCCATCATCATAAAAGAGCATCCATCATCATAAAAGAGCATCCATCATCATAAAAGAGTATCCATCATCATAAAAGAGCATCCATCATCATAAA
Organism: Pseudorasbora parva; assembly: GCF_024679245.1. Lineage (NCBI taxonomy): Eukaryota > Metazoa > Chordata > Actinopteri > Cypriniformes > Gobionidae > Pseudorasbora > Pseudorasbora parva. Next base: position 45,883,369 of record NC_090181.1, read on the forward strand.
AGAGCATCCATCAACATAAAAGAGCATCTATCATCATAAAAGAGCATCCATCATCATAAAAGAGCATCCATCAACATAAAAGAGCATCCATCATCATAAAAGAGCATCTATCCATCATAAAAGAGCATCCATCATCATAAAAGAGCATCCATCATCATAAAAGAGCATCTATCATCATAAAAGAGTATCCATCATCATAAAAGAGCATCCATCATCATAAAAGAGCATCCATCAACATAAAAGAGCATCTATCATCATAAAAGAGCATCCATCATCATAAAAGAGCATCCATCAACATAAAAGAGCATCCATCATCATAAAAGAGCATCTATCCATCATAAAAGAGCATCCATCATCATAAAAGAGCATCCATCATCATAAAAGAGCATCCATCATCATAAAAGAGCATCCATCATCATAAAAGAGTATCCATCATCATAAAAGAGCATCCATCATCATAAAAGAGCATCCATCAACATAAAAGAGCATCCATCATCATAAAAGAGCATCTATCCATCATAAAAGAGCATCCATCATCATAAAAGAGCATCCATCATCATAAAAGAGCATCTATCATCATAAAAGAGTATCTATCCATCATCATAAAAGAGCATCCATCATCATAAAAGAGCATCCATCATCATAAAAGAGCACCTATCAGCATAAAAGAGCATCCATCATCATAAAAGAGCATCTATCAGCATAAAAGAGCACCTATCAGCATAAAAGAGCATCCATCATCATAAAAGAGCATCCATCATCATAAAAGAGCATCCATCATCATAAAAGAGCATCCATCAACATAAAAGAGCATCTATCATCATAAAAGAGCATCCATCATCATAAAAGAGCATCTATCCATCATAAAAGAGCATCTATCATCATAAAAGAGCATCCATCATCATAAAAGAGCATCTATCCATCATAAAAGAGCATCTATCATCATAAAAGAGCATCCATCATCATAAAAGAGCATCCATCATCATAAAAGAGCATCTATCCATCATAAAAGAGCATCCATCAACATAAAAGAGCATCTATCAACATAAAAGAGCATCCATCATCATAAAAGAGCATCTATCCATCACAAAAGAGCATCTATCCATCATAAAAGAGCATCCATCATCATAAAACAGCATCCATCATCATAAAAGAGCATCCATCCATCATCATGAAAGAGCATCCATCCATCATAAAAAAGCATCCATCAACATAAAAGAGCATCCATCATCATAAGAGCATCTATCCATCATAAAAGTGCATCCATCATCATAAAAGAGCATACATCAGCATCCATCAACATAAAAGAGCATCCATCAGCATCCATCAACATAAGAGAGCATACCTCATCATAAAAGAGCATCCACCATCATAAAAGTGCATCCATCATCATAAGAGCATCCATCCATCATAAAAGAGCATCCATCATCATAAAACAGCATCCATCATCATAAAAGTGCATCCATCATCATAAGAGCATCCATCCATCATAAAAGAGCATCTATCATCATAAAAGAGCATCTATCCATCATAAGAGCATCCATCAACATAAAAGAGCATCCATCAACATAAGAGCATACATCAGCATCCATCAACATAAAAGAGCATCCATCAGCATCCATCAGCATCCATCAGCATCCATCATCATAAAAGAGCATCTATCAACATAAAAGAGCATCCATTACCATAAAAGAGCATCCATCATCATAAAAGAGCATCCATCCACATAAAAGAGCATCCATCAACATAAAACAGCATCCATCATCATAAAACAGCATCCATCCATCATCATAAGAGCATCCATCCATCATAAAAGAGCATCCATCAAAATAAAAGAGCATCCATCATCATAAAAGAGCATCCATCAACATAAAACAGCATCCATCATCATAAAACAGCATCCATCCATCATCATAAGAGCATACATCATCATAAAAGAGCATCCATCAGCATCCATCAACATAAAAGAGCATCCATCATCATAAAAGAGCATTTATAAACATAAGAGCATCCATCAACATAAAAGAGCATCCATCATCATAAAAGTGCATCCATCATCATAAAAGAGCACCCATCATCATAAAAGAGCATCCCTCAACATAAAAGAGCATCCATCATCATAAAAGAGCATCCATCAACTTAAAAGAGCATCCATCCACATAAAAGAGCATCCCTCAACATAAAAGAGCATCCATCATCATAAAAGAGCATCCATCAACATAAAAGAGCATCCATCATCATAAAAGAGCATTTATAAACATAAGAGCATCCATCAACATAAAAGAGCATCCATCATCATAAAAGTGCATCCATCATCATAAAAGAGCACCCATCATCATAAAAGAGCATCCCTCAACATAAAAGTGCATCCATCATCATAAAAGAGCACCCATCATCATAAAAGAGCATCCCTCAACATAAAAGAGCATCCAGCATCATAAAAGAGCATCCATCAACTTAAAAGAGCATCCATCCACATAAAAGAGGATCCATCAACATAAAAGAGCATCCGTTAATTTAAAAGAGCATCCATCCACAAAAAAGAGCATCCATCATCATAAAAGAGCATCCATCCATCATCATAAAAGAGCATCCCTCATCATAAAAGAGCATCCATCATCATAAAAGAGCATCCATCCACATAAAAGAGCAACCAGCATCATAAAAGAGCATACATCAGCATCCCTCATCATAAAAGAGCATCCATCAACATAAAAGAGCATCCATCAGCATCCATCAAAATAAAAGAGCATCCATCAGCATCCATCAACATAAAAGAGCATCCATCAATCATAGTATAGAGTACATTGGGAATGTATGTATCTTGATGGCAAAATACTATATTCATAAATGTAAATTTTCATCATTAATACCCAAATTGAATAATTACCTTTGTGACTTAAACTATTTAATTAGGACACTTAAAAAAATTAATACCAAAAACAAAAGTGTCAAACTTGTGGAAATATACAATGACTCCTTTAGAAATGATATAACTTACTTATTGCCTCTGTAATTTTTTTCCCCTTTTTTCTTTTTTTTCTCTTCCCTTCCTTCCCATTGTTCTACTTATAGAACCTTGTCATCCACTGTTGCTTGTTAAGATAATTGGATGTGATGTTTATTTATATCTGCAATAAAAAAATAAAAAATAAAATAAAAAGAGCATCCATCAGCATCCATCAACATAAAAGCGCATCCATCAGCATCCATCATCATAAAAGAGCATCCATCATCATAAAAGAGCATCCATCATCATAAAAGTGCATCCATCATCATAAAAGAGCATCCATCATCATAAAAGAGCATCCATCATCATAAGAGCGTCCATCAACATAAAAGAGCATCCATCATCATAAAAGAGCATCCATCAACTTAAAAGAGCATCCATCAACATAAAAGAGCATCCATCCATCATAAAAGAGCATCCATCAACTTAAAAGAGCATCCATCAACATAAAAGAGCATCCATCAACTTAAAAGAGCATCCATCAACATAAAAGAGCATCCATCAGCATCAAAGAGCATCCATCAACATAAAAGAGCATCCATCAACTTAAAAGAGCATCCATCAACATAAAAGAGCATCCTTCAGCATCAAAGAGCATCCATCAACATAAAAGAGCATCCATCAGCATCAAAGAGCATCCATCAACATAAAAGAGCATCCATCAACTTAAAAGAGCATCCATCATCATAAAAGAGCATCCATCATCATAAAAGAGCATCCATAATCATAAAAGAGCATCCATCAACTTAAAAGAGCATCCATCAACATAAAAGAGCATCCATCAACATAAAAGAGCATCCATCATCATAAAAGAGCATCTATATCATAAAAGAGCATCCATCAACTTAAAAGAGCATCCATCAGCATCAAAGAGCATCCATCAGCATCAAAGAGCATCCATCAACATAAAAGAGCATCCATCAACATAAAAGAGCATCCATCAACATAAAAGAGCATCCATCAACATAAAAGAGCATCCATCCATCATCATAAAAGAGCATCCATCAGCATCAAAGAGCATCCATCAACATAAAAGAGCATCCATCAACATAAAAGAGCATCTATATCATAAAAGAGCATCCATCAACATAAAAAAACATCCATCAGCATCAAAGAGCATCCATCAACTTAAAAGAGCATCCATCAACATAAAAGAGCATCCATCAACTTAAAAGAGCATCCATCAACATAAAAGAGCATCCTTCAGCATCAAAGAGCATCCATCAGCATCAAAGAGCATCCATCATCATAAAAGAGCATCCATCATCATGAAAGAGCATCCATCATCATAAAAGAGCATCTATATCATAAAAGAGCATCTATATCATAAAAGAGCATCTATATCATAAAAGAGCATCTATATCATAAAAGAGCATCTATATCAAAAAAGAGCATCTATATCATAAAAGAGCACCCATCATAATAAAAGAGCATCCATCCATCATCATAAAAGAGCATCCATCCATCATCATAAAAGAGCATCCATCCATCATCATAAAAGAGCATCTATATCATAAAAGAGCATCTATATCATAAAAGAGCATCTATATCATAAAAGAGCATCTATATCATAAAAGAGCATCTATATCATAAAAGAGCATCTATATCATAAAAGAGCACCCATCATAATAAAAGAGCATCCATCCATCATCATAAAAGAGCATCCATCCATCATCATAAAAGAGCATCCATCAACATAGAAGAGCATCCATCAACATAAAAGAGCATCCATCAACATAAGAGCACCCATCATCATAAAAGTGCATCCATCATCATAAAAGAGCATCCATCCATCATCATAAAAGAGCATCCATCAACATAAAAGAGCATCCATCATCATAAAAGAGCACCCATCATCATAAAAGAGCACCCATCATAATAAAAGAGCACCCATCATCATAAAAGTGCATCCATCATCATAACAGAGCATCCATCCATCATCATAAAAGAGTATCCATCATCATAAAAGAGCACCTATCAGCATAAAAGAGCACCTATCAGCATAAAAGAGCATCCATCATCATAAAAGAGCATCCATCATCATAAAAGAGCATCTATCATCATAAAAGAGCATCTATCCATCAACATAAAAGAGCATCCATCATCATAAAGAGCATCTATCCATCATAAAAGAGCATCTATCATCATAAAAGAGCATCCATCATCATAAAAGAGCATCTATCCATCATAAAAGAGCATCCATCAACATAAAAGAGCATCCATCATCATAAAAGAGCATCTATCCATCATAAAAGAGCATCTATCATCATAAAAGAGCATCCATCATCATAAAAGAGCATCCATCATCATAAAAGAGCATCTATCCATCATAAAAGAGCATCCATCAACATAAAAGAGCATCCATCAACATAAAAGAGCATCTATCAATCATAAGAGCATCCATCATCATAAAACAGCATCCATCCATCATCATGAAAGAGCATCCATCCATCATAAAAAAGCATCCATCAACATAAAAGAGCATCCATCATCATAAAACAGCATCCATCATCATTAAAGAGCATCCATCCATCATCATGAAAGAGCATCCATCCATCATAAAAAAGCATCCATCAACATAAAAGAGCATCCATCATCATAAAAGAGCATCTATCCATCACAAAAGAGCATCTATCCATCATAAAAGAGCATCCATCATCATAAAACAGCATCCATCATCATAAAAGAGCATCCATCCATCATCATGAAAGAGCATCCATCCATCATAAAAAAGCATCCATCAACATAAAAGAGCATCCATCATCATAAGAGCATCTATCCATCATAAAAGAGCATCCATCAGCATAAAAGAGCATCCATCAGCATAAAAGAGCATCCATCAGCATCCATCAACATAAGAGAGCATACCTCATCATAAAAGAGCATCCACCATCATAAAAGTGCATCCATCATCATAAGAGCATCCATCCATCATAAAAGAGCATCCATCATCATAAAACAGCATCCATCATCATAAAAGTGCATCCATCATCATAAGAGCATCCATCCATCATAAAAGAGCATCTATCATCATAAAAGAGCATCTATCCATCATAAGAGCATCCATCAACATAAAATAGCATCCATCAACATAAGAGCATACATCAGCATCCATCAACATAAAAGAGCATCCATCAGCATCCATCAGCATCCATCAGCATCCATCATCATAAAAGAGCATCTATCAACATAAAAGAGCATCCATTACCATAAAAGAGCATCCATCATCATAAAAGAGCATCCATCATCATAAAAGAGCATCCATCCACATAAAAGAGCAACCAGCATCATAAAAGAGCATACATCAGCATCCCTCATCATAAAAGAGCATCCATCAACATAAAAGAGCATCCATCAGCATCCATCAAAATAAAAGAGCATCCATCAGCATCCATCAACATAAAAGAGCATCCATCAATCATAGTATAGAGTACATTGGGAATGTATGTATCTTGATGGCAAAATACTATATTCATAAATGTAAATTTTCATCATTAATACCCAAATTGAATAATTACCTTTGTGACTTAAACTATTTAATTAGGACACTTAAAAAAATTAATACCAAAAACAAAAGTGTCAAACTTGTGGAAATATACAATGACTCCTTTAGAAATGATATAACTTACTTATTGCCTCTGTAATTTTTTTCCCCTTTTTTCTTTTTTTTCTCTTCCCTTCCTTCCCATTGTTCTACTTATAGAACCTTGTCATCCACTGTTGCTTGTTAAGATAATTGGATGTGATGTTTATTTATATCTGCAATAAAAAAATAAAAAATAAAATAAAAAGAGCATCCATCAGCATCCATCAACATAAAAGCGCATCCATCAGCATCCATCATCATAAAAGAGCATCCATCATCATAAAAGAGCATCCATCATCATAAAAGTGCATCCATCATCATAAAAGAGCATCCATCATCATAAAAGAGCATCCATCATCATAAGAGCGTCCATCAACATAAAAGAGCATCCATCATCATAAAAGAGCATCCATCAACTTAAAAGAGCATCCATCAACATAAAAGAGCATCCATCCATCATAAAAGAGCATCCATCAACTTAAAAGAGCATCCATCAACATAAAAGAGCATCCATCAGCATCAAAGAGCATCCATCAACATAAAAGAGCATCCATCAACTTAAAAGAGCATCCATCAACATAAAAGAGCATCCATCAGCATCAAAGAGCATCCATCAACATAAAAGAGCATCCATCAACTTAAAAGAGCATCCATCAACATAAAAGAGCATCCTTCAGCATCAAAGAGCATCCATCAACATAAAAGAGCATCCATCAGCATCAAAGAGCATCCATCAACATAAAAGAGCATCCATCAACTTAAAAGAGCATCCATCATCATAAAAGAGCATCCATCATCATAAAAGAGCATCCATAATCATAAAAGAGCATCCATCAACTTAAAAGAGCATCCATCAACATAAAAGAGCATCCATCAACATAAAAGAGCATCCATCATCATAAAAGAGCATCTATATCATAAAAGAGCATCCATCAACTTAAAAGAGCATCCATCAGCATCAAAGAGCATCCATCAGCATCAAAGAGCATCCATCAACATAAAAGAGCATCCATCAACATAAAAGAGCATCCATCAACATAAAAGAGCATCCATCAACATAAAAGAGCATCCATCATAGGCTTGGGCGGTAATACGGTAAAATGGTATACCGCGGGATCTAAAAATAGCAACGGTATCAGTTTCAATACCGTCAAACCGTCAAAAAAAAACAGATCAACTTACATATTGCTGATCAACAATTAATTATTAAATATTTAATAAGTTGAACTAATTAAACTATTTACATATTAAATACTATTTATTTATTAAATGCCTAAATATGTGTATGCGTTGTTGTGACAGAGTGGATGAGAGAGAGAGAGAGAGAGAGAGAGAGAGAGAGAGAGGGGAAAAGACGGCGAGTCGGGCACTGAGTTATTCGGTCTCGAAAAAGAACACAACTTCTGCAGTTTGGAAGTATTTTGGGTTTTGACGGTAAATACAGACGAGGCAATTTGCAAATTGTGCAACAAAAAGATGACCGCGAGAGATGGAAATACCTTGAACCTAAGGGCGCATATCCGAAACCACCATCCACTCACTGCTGCGTGGATGAAAAACTGAGCGCACCCTCGGACTATGCTGTAATATTGCCGAAGCCTTTTGTCACACAGCTGGCAATGTAAGCAATAAGCATGAACTCCACAAAAATCAAGTGGACATGGGACTCACAAAAAAAAAAGTCAATTGTCTGACAATTGTCTCATAACGGTAAGCATAAAACGTGCAGAGAGTTTCTCAGGGGCAGGGGCTCAAATGTAAAAAATAAAATAAAAATATAGGCCTATATATATATATATGAGCCAAGCCAACAGTTTGGTGACGCTGTCTGAGCCTTACATCATAATGTTTTAATTATTCACGGTAATACCGTATACCGAGGTAAAATAGGGAGGAGGTTTGACGGTATCAAAATTTGGATACCGCCCAAGCCTAATCCATCATCATAAAAGAGCATCCATCAGCATCAAAGAGCATCCATCAACATAAAAGAGCATCCATCAACATAAAAGAGCATCTATATCATAAAAGAGCATCCATCAACATAAAAAAACATCCATCAGCATCAAAGAGCATCCATCAACTTAAAAGAGCATCCATCAACATAAAAGAGCATCTATATCATAAAAGAGCATCCATCAACATAAAAAAACATCCATCAGCATCAAAGAGCATCCATCAACTTAAAAGAGCATCCATCAACTTAAAAGAGCATCCATCAACATAAAAGAGCATCCTTCAGCATCAAAGAGCATCCATCAGCATCAAAGAGCATCCATCATCATAAAAGAGCATCCATCATCATGAAAGAGCATCCATCATCATAAAAGAGCATCTATATCATAAAAGAGCATCTATATCATAAAAGAGCATCCATCAACATAAAAGAGCATCCATCAGCATCAAAGAGCATCCATCAGCATCAAAGAGCATCCATCATCATAAAAGAGCATCCATCATCATGAAAGAGCATCCATCATCATAAAAGAGCATCTATATCATAAAAGAGCATCTATATCATAAAAGAGCATCTATATCATAAAAGAGCATCTATATCATAAAAGAGCATCTATATCATAAAAGAGCACCCATCATAATAAAAGAGCATCCATCCATCATCATAAAAGAGCATCCATCCATCATCATAAAAGAGCATCCATCCATCATCATAAAAGAGCATCTATATCATAAAAGAGCATCTATATCATAAAAGAGCATCTATATCATAAAAGAGCATCTATATCATAAAAGAGCATCTATATCATAAAAGAGCACCCATCATAATAAAAGAGCATCCATCCATCATCATAAAAGAGCATCCATCCATCATCATAAAAGAGCATCCATCAACATAGAAGAGCATCCATCAACATAAAAGAGCATCCATCAACATAAGAGCACCCATCATCATAAAAGTGCATCCATCATCATAAAAGAGCATCCATCCATCATCATAAAAGAGCATCCATCAACATAAAAGAGCATCCATCATCATAAAAGAGCACCCATCATCATAAAAGAGCACCCATCATAATAAAAGAGCACCCATCATCATAAAAGTGCATCCATCATCATAACAGAGCATCCATCCATCATCATAAAAGAGTATCCATCATCATAAAAGAGCACCTATCAGCATAAAAGAGCACCTATCAGCATAAAAGAGCATCCATCATCATAAAAGAGCATCCATCATCATAAAAGAGCATCTATCATCATAAAAGAGCATCTATCCATCAACATAAAAGAGCATCCATCATCATAAAGAGCATCTATCCATCATAAAAGAGCATCTATCATCATAAAAGAGCATCCATCATCATAAAAGAGCATCTATCCATCATAAAAGAGCATCCATCAACATAAAAGAGCATCCATCATCATAAAAGAGCATCTATCCATCATAAAAGAGCATCTATCATCATAAAAGAGCATCCATCATCATAAAAGAGCATCCATCATCATAAAAGAGCATCTATCCATCATAAAAGAGCATCCATCAACATAAAAGAGCATCCATCAACATAAAAGAGCATCTATCAATCATAAGAGCATCCATCATCATAAAACAGCATCCATCCATCATCATGAAAGAGCATCCATCCATCATAAAAAAGCATCCATCAACATAAAAGAGCATCCATCATCATAAAACAGCATCCATCATCATTAAAGAGCATCCATCCATCATCATGAAAGAGCATCCATCCATCATAAAAAAGCATCCATCAACATAAAAGAGCATCCATCATCATAAAAGAGCATCTATCCATCACAAAAGAGCATCTATCCATCATAAAAGAGCATCCATCATCATAAAACAGCATCCATCATCATAAAAGAGCATCCATCCATCATCATGAAAGAGCATCCATCCATCATAAAAAAGCATCCATCAACATAAAAGAGCATCCATCATCATAAGAGCATCTATCCATCATAAAAGTGCATCCATCATCATAAAAGAGCATCCATCAGCATAAAAGAGCATCCATCAGCATCCATCAACATAAGAGAGCATACCTCATCATAAAAGAGCATCCACCATCATAAAAGTGCATCCATCATCATAAGAGCATCCATCCATCATAAAAGAGCATCCATCATCATAAAACAGCATCCATCATCATAAAAGTGCATCCATCATCATAAGAGCATCCATCCATCATAAAAGAGCATCTATCATCATAAAAGAGCATCTATCCATCATAAGAGCATCCATCAACATAAAATAGCATCCATCAACATAAGAGCATACATCAGCATCCATCAACATAAAAGAGCATCCATCAGCATCCATCAGCATCCATCAGCATCCATCATCATAAAAGAGCATCTATCAACATAAAAGAGCATCCATTACCATAAAAGAGCATCCATCATCATAAAAGAGCATCCATCCACATAAAAGAGCATCCATCAACATAAAACAGCATCCATCATCATAAAACAGCATCCATCCATCATCATAAGAGCATCCATCCATCATAAAAGAGCATCCATCAAAATAAAAGAGCATCCATCATCATAAAAGAGCATCCATCAACATAAAACAGCATCCATCATCATAAAACAGCATCCATCCATCATCATAAGAGCATACATCATCATAAAAGAGCATCCATCAGCATCCATCAACATAAAAGAGCATCCATCATCATAAAAGAGCATTTATAAACATAAGAGCATCCATCAACATAAAAGAGCATCCATCATCATAAAAGAGCATCCATCATCATAAGAGCATCCATCCATCATAAAAGAGCATCCATCAAAATAAAAGAGCATCCATCATCATAAAAGAGCATCCATCAACATAAAAGAGCATCCATCATCATAAAAGAGCAACCAGCATCATAAAAGAGCATCCATCATCATAAAAGAGCATCCATCAACTTAAAAGAGCATCCATCCACATAAAAGAGGATCCATCAACATAAAAGAGCATCCGTTAATTTAAAAGAGCATCCATCCACAAAAAAGAGCATCCATCATCATAAAAGAGCATCCATCCATCATCATAAAAGAGCATCCATCCCTCATCATAAAAGAGCATCCATCCCTCATCATAAAAGAGCATCCCTCATCATAAAAGAGCATCCATCAACATAAAAGAGCATCCATCAGCATCCATCAAAATAAAAGAGCATCCATCAATCATAGTATAGAGTACATTGGGAATGTATGTATCTTGATGGCAAAATACTATATTCATAAATGTAAATTTTCATCATTAATACCCAAATTGAATAATTACCTTTGTGACTTAAACTATTTAATTAGGACACTTAAAAAAATTAATACCAAAAACAAAAGTGTCAAACTTGTGGAAATATACAATGACTCCTTTAGAAATGATATAACTTTCTTATTGCCTCTGTAATTTTTTTCCCCTTTTTTCTTTTTTTTCTCTTCCCTTCCTTCCCATTGTTCTACTTATAGAACCTTGTCATCCACTGTTGCTTGTTAAGATAATTGGATGTGATGTTTATTTATATCTGCAATAAAAAAATAAAAAATAAAATAAAAAGAGCATCCATCAGCATCCATCAACATAAAAGCGCATCCATCATAATAAAAGAGCATCCATCCATCATCATAAAAGAGCATCCATCCATCATCATAAAAGAGCATCCATCAACATAAAAGAGCATCCATCAACATAAGAGCACCCATCATCATAAAAGTGCATCCATCATCATAAAAGAGCATCCATCCATCATCATAAAAGAGCATCCATCAACATAAAAGAGCATCCATCATCATAAAAGAGCACCCATCATCATAAAAGAGCACCCATCATAATAAAAGAGCACCCATCATCATAAAAGTGCATCCATCATCATAACAGAGCATCCATCCATCATCATAAAAGAGTATCCATCATCATAAAAGAGCACCTATCAGCATAAAAGAGCACCTATCAGCATAAAAGAGCATCCATCATCATAAAAGAGCATCCATCATCATAAAAGAGCATCTATCATCATAAAAGAGCATCCATCATCATAAAAGAGCATCCATCAACATAAAAGAGCATCTATCATCATAAAAGAGCATCCATCATCATAAAAGAGCATCTATCCATCATAAAAGAGCATCCATCAACATAAAAGAGCATCCATCATCATAAAAGAGCATCTATCCATCATAAAAGAGCATCTATCATCATAAAAGAGCATCCATCATCATAAAAGAGCATCTATCCATCATAAAAGAGCATCCATCAACATAAAAGAGCATCCATCAACATAAAAGAGCATCTATCAATCATAAGAGCATCCATCATCATAAAACAGCATCCATCCATCATCATGAAAGAGCATCCATCCATCATAAAAAAGCATCCATCAACATAAAAGAGCATCCATCATCATAAGAGCATCTATCCATCACAAAAGAGCATCTATCCATCATAAAAGAGCATCCATCATCATAAAACAGCATCCATCATCATTAAAGAGCATCCATCCATCATCATGAAAGAGCATCCATCCATCATAAAAAAGCATCCATCAACATAAAAGAGCATCCATCATCATAAAAGAGCATCTATCCATCACAAAAGAGCATCTATCCATCATAAAAGAGCATCCATCATCATAAAACAGCATCCATCATCATAAAAGAGCATCCATCCATCATCATGAAAGAGCATCCATCCATCATAAAAAAGCATCCATCAACATAAAAGAGCATCCATCATCATAAGAGCATCTATCCATCACAAAAGAGCATCTATCCATCATAAAAGAGCATCCATCATCATAAAACAGCATCCATCATCATTAAAGAGCATCCATCCATCATCATGAAAGAGCATCCATCCATCATAAAAAAGCATCCATCAACATAAAAGAGCATCCATCATCATAAAAGAGCATCTATCCATCACAAAAGAGCATCTATCCATCATAAAAGAGCATCCATCATCATAAAACAGCATCCATCATCATAAAAGAGCATCCATCCATCATCATGAAAGAGCATCCATCCATCATAAAAAAGCATCCATCAACATAAAAGAGCATCCATCATCATAAGAGCATCTATCCATCATAAAAGTGCATCCATCATCATAAAAGAGCATACATCAGCATCCATCAACATAAAAGAGCATCCATCAGCATCCATCAACATAAGAGAGCATACCTCATCATAAAAGAGCATCCACCATCATAAAAGTGCATCCATCATCATAAGAGCATCCATCCATCATAAAAGAGCATCCATCATCATAAAAGAGCATCCATCATCATAAAAAGTGCATCCATCATCATAAGAGCATCCATCCATCATAAAAGAGCATCTATCATCATAAAAGAGCATCTATCCATCATAAGAGCATCCATCAACATAAGAGCATACATCAGCATCCATCAACATAAAAGAGCATCCATCAGCATCCATCAGCATCCATCAGCATCCATCATCATAAAAGAGCATCTATCAACATAAAAGAGCATCCATTACCATAAAAGAGCATCCATCATCATAAAAGAGCATCCATCCACATAAAAGAGCATCCATCAACATAAAACAGCATCCATCATCATAAAACAGCATCCATCCATCATCATAAGAGCATCCATCCATCATAAAAGAGCATCCATCAAAATAAAAGAGCATCCATCATCATAAGAGCATCCATCCATCATAAAAGAGCATCCATCATCATAAAACAGCATCCATCATCATAAAAGTGCATCCATCATCATAAGAGCATCCATCCATCATAAAAGAGCATCTATCATCATAAAAGAGCATCTATCCATCATAAGAGCATCCATCAACATAAGAGCATACATCAGCATCCATCAACATAAAAGAGCATCCATCAGCATCCATCAGCATCCATCATCATAAAAGAGCATCTATCAACATAAAAGAGCATCCATTACCATAAAAGAGCATCCATCATCATAAAAGAGCATCCATCCACATAAAAGAGCATCCATCAACATAAAACAGCATCCATCATCATAAAACAGCATCCATCCATCATCATAAGAGCATCCATCAACATAAAAGAGCATCCATCATCATAAAAGAGCATCCATCAACATAAAACAGCATCATCATAAAACAGCATCCATCCATCATCATAAGAGCATACATCATCATAAAAGAGCATCCATCAGCATCCATCAACATAAAAGAGCATCCATCATCATAAAAGAGCATTTATAAACATAAGAGCATCCATCAACATAAAAGAGCATCCATCATCATAAAAGTGCATCCATCATCATAAAAGAGCAACCAGCATCATAAAAGAGCATCCATCATCATAAAAGAGCATCCATCAACTTAAAAGAGCATCCATCCACATAAAAGAGGATCCATCAACATAAAAGAGCATCCGTTAATTTAAAAGAGCATCCATCCACAAAAAAGAGCATCCATCATCATAAAAGAGCATCCATCCATCATCATAAAAGAGCATCCCTCATCATAAAAGAGCATCCATCATCATAAAAGAGCATCCATCCACATAAAAGAGCAACCAGCATCATAAAAGAGCATACATCAGCATCCCTCATCATAAAAGAGCATCCATCAACATAAAAGAGCATCCATCAGCATCCATCAAAATAAAAGAGCATCCATCAGCATCCATCAACATAAAAGAGCATCCATCAATCATAGTATAGAGTACATTGGGAATGTATGTATCTTGATGGCAAAATACTATATTCATAAATGTAAATTTTCATCATTAATACCCAAATTGAATAATTACCTTTGTGACTTAAACTATTTAATTAGGACACTTAAAAAAATTAATACCAAAAACAAAAGTGTCAAACTTGTGGAAATATACAATGACTCCTTTAGAAATGATATAACTTACTTATTGCCTCTGTAATTTTTTTCCCCTTTTTTCTTTTTTTTCTCTTCCCTTCCTTCCCATTGTTCTACTTATAGAACCTTGTCATCCACTGTTGCTTGTTAAGATAATTGGATGTGATGTTTATTTATATCTGCAATAAAAAAATAAAAAATAAAATAAAAAGAGCATCCATCAGCATCCATCAACATAAAAGCGCATCCATCAGCATCCATCATCATAAAAGTGCATCCATCATCATAAAAGAGCATCCATCATCATAAAAGAGCATCCATCATCATAAGAGCGTCCATCAACATAAAAGAGCATCCATCATCATAAAAGAGCATCCATCAACTTAAAAGAGCATCCATCAACATAAAAGAGCATCCATCAGCATCAAAGAGCATCCATCATCATAAAAGAGCATCCATCAACTTAAAAGAGCATCCATCAACATAAAAGAGCATCCATCAACATAAAAGAGCATCCATCAGCATCAAAGAGCATCCATCAACATCAAAGAGCATCCATCAACTTAAAAGAGCATCCATCAACATAAAAGAGCATCCATCAGCATCAAAGAGCATCCATCAACATAAAAGAGCATCCATCAACTTAAAAGAGCATCCATCAACATAAAAGAGCATCCTTCAGCATCAAAGAGCATCCATCAACATAAAAGAGCATCCATCAGCATCAAAGAGCATCCATCAACATAAAAGAGCATCCATCAACTTAAAAGAGCATCCATCAACATAAAAGAGCATCCTTCAGCATCAAAGAGCATCCATCAGCATCAAAGAGCATCCATCAACTTAAAAGAGCATCCATCAACATAAAAGAGCATCCATCATCATGAAAGAGCATCCATCATCATAAAAGAGCATCCATCATCATAAAAGAGCATCTATATCATAAAAGAGCATCCATCAACTTAAAAGAGCATCCATCAGCATCAAAGAGCATCCATCAGCATCAAAGAGCATCCATCAACATAAAAGAGCATCCATCAACATAAAAGAGCATCCATCAACATAAAAGAGCATCCATCAGCATCAAAGAGCATCCATCAACATAAAAGAGCATCCATCAACATAAAAGAGCATCTATATCATAAAAGAGCATCCATCAACATAAAAGAGCATCCATCAGCATCAAAGAGCATCCATCAACATAAAAGAGCACCCATCAACTTAAAAGAGCATCCATCAACATAAAAGAGCATCCTTCAGCATTAAAGAGCATCCATCAGCATCAAAGAGCATCCATCATCATAAAAGAGCATCCATCATCATGAAAGAGCATCCATCATCATAAAAGAGCATCTATATCATAAAAGAGCATCTATATCATAAAAGAGCATCTATATCATAAAAGAGCATCTATCAACATAAAAGAGCATCCGTCATCATAAAAGAGCACCCATCATAATAAAAGAGCATCCATCCATCATCATAAAAGAGCATCCATCCATCATCATAAAAGAGCACCCATCATCATAAGAGCATCCATCATCATAAAAGAGCATCCATCATCATAAAAGAGCATCCATCATCATGAAAGAGCATCCATCATCATAAAAGAGCATCCATCATCATAAAAGAGCATCCATCATCATAAAAGAGCATCCATCATCATAAGAGCATCCATCATCATAAAACGGCCTCCATCATCATAAAAGAGCATCCATCATCATAAGAGCATCCATCATCATAAGAGCATCCATCATCATAAAACAGCCTCCATCATCATAAAAGAGCATCCATCATCATAAAAGAGCATCCATCATCATAAAAGAGCATCCATCATCATAAAAGAGCATCCATCATCATAAAAGAGCCTCCATCATCATAAAAGAGCATCCATCAT
The DNA here is from genome assembly GCF_024679245.1 of Pseudorasbora parva. Classification (NCBI taxonomy): domain Eukaryota; kingdom Metazoa; phylum Chordata; class Actinopteri; order Cypriniformes; family Gobionidae; genus Pseudorasbora; species Pseudorasbora parva. The sequence continues at coordinate 45,900,667 of NC_090181.1, forward strand.
CATAAAACAGCCTCCATCATCATAAAACAGCCTCCATCATCATAAAAGAGCACCCATCATCATAAAAGAGCATCCATCATCATAAAACAGCCTCCATCATCATAAAACAGCCTCCATCATCATAAAAGAGCATCCATCATCATAAAAGAGCATCCATCATCATAAAAGAGCATTCATCAACATAAAAGAGCATCTATCGTCATAAAAGAGCATCCATCATCATAAAAGGGCCTCCATCATCATAAAACAGCCTCCATCATCATAAAAGAGCATCCATCATCATAAAAGAGCATCCATCATCATAAAAGAGCATTCATCAACATAAAAGAGCATCTATCGTCATAAAAGAGCATCCATCATCATAAAAGGGCCTCCATCATCATAAAACAGCCTCCATCATCATAAAAGAGCATCCATCAACATAAAAGAGCATCTATCGTCATAAAAGAGCATCCATCATCATAAAAGCGTATCTATCGTCATAAAAGAGCATCCATCATCATAAAAGAGCATCCATCATCATAAAAGAGCATCCATCATCATAAAAGAGCATCCATCAACATAAAAGAGCATCCATCAACATAAAAGAGCATCTATCAACATAAAAGAGCATCCATCATCATAAAAGAGCATCCATCAACATAAAAGAGCATCCATCAACATAAAAGAGCATCCATCATCATAAAAGAGCATCCATCAACCTAAAAGCGCATCTATCGTCATAAAAGAGCATCTATCATCATAAAAGAGCATCCATCATCATAAAAGAGCATCTATCCATCATAAAAAGCATCCATCATCATAAAAGAGCATCTATCCATCATAAAAGAGCATCTATCCATCATAAAAGAGCATCCATCATCATAAAAGAGCATCTATCCATCATAAAAGAGCATCTATCCATCATAAAATAGCATCCATCATCATAAAAGAGCATCCATCATCATAAAAGAGCATCCATCATCATAAAAGAGCATCTATCATCATAAAAGGGCCTCCATCATCACAAAACAGCCTCCATCATCATAAAAGAGCATCCATCATCATAAAAGAGCATCCATCATCATAAAAGAGCATCCATCAACATAAAAGAGCATCCATCAACATAAAAGAGCATCCATCAACATAAAAGAGCATCCATCAACTTAAAAGCGTATCTATCGTCATAAAAGAGCATCCATCATCATAAAAGAGCATCCATCATCATAAAAGAGCACCCATCATCATAAAAGAGCATCCATCATCATAAAAGGGCCTCCATCATCATAAAACAGCCTCCATCATCATAAAAGAGCATCCATCAACATAAAAGAGCATCTATCGTCATAAAAGAGCATCCATCATCATAAAAGCGTATCTATCGTCATAAAAGAGCATCCATCATCATAAAAGCGTATCTATCGTCATAAAAGAGCATCCATCATCATAAAAGAGCATCCATCATCATAAAAGAGCATCCATCATCATAAAAGAGCATCCATCAACATAAAGAGCATCTATCATCATAAAAGAGCATCTATCATCATAAAAGAGCATCTATCCATCATAAAAGAGCATCCATCAACATAAAGAGCATCTATCATCATAAAAGCGTATATATCATCATAAAAGAGCATCTATCCATCATAAAAGAGCATCCATCATAAAAGAGCATCCATCATCATAAAAGAGCATCTATCCATCATAAAAGAGCATCTATCCATCATAAAAGAGCATCTATCAACATAAAAGAGCATCCATCATCATAAAAGAGCATCCATCAACATAAAAGAGCATCCATCAACATAAAAGAGCATCCATCATCATAAAAGAGCATCCATCAACTTAAAAGCGCATCTATCGTCATAAAAGAGCATCTATCATCATAAAAGAGCATCCATCATCATAAAAGAGCATCTATCCATCATAAAAAGCATCCATCATCATAAAAGAGCATCTATCCATCATAAAAGAGCATCTATCCATCATAAAAGAGCATCCATCATCATAAAAGAGCATCTATCCATCATAAAAGAGCATCTATCCATCATAAAATAGCATCCATCATCATAAAAGAGCATCTATCCATCATAAAAGAGCATCTATCAACATAAAAGAGCATCCATCATCATAAAAGAGCATCCATCATCATAAAAGAGCATCTATCATCATAAAAGAGCATCCATCATCATAAAAGAGCATCTATCCATCATAAAAGAGCATCTATCCATCATAAAAGAGCATCCATCATCATAAAAGAGCATCTATCAACATAAAAGAGCATCCATCATCATAAAAGAGCATTCATCATCATAAAAGAGCATCTATCCATCATAAAAAGCATCCATCATCATAAAAGAGCATCTATCCATCATAAAAGAGCATCTATCCATCATAAAAGAGCATCCATCATCATAAAAGAGCATCTATCAACATAAAAGAGCATCTATCATCATAAAAGAGCATCCATCATCATAAAAGAGCATCTATCCATCATAAAAAGCATCCATCATCATAAAAGAGCATCTATCCATCATAAAAGAGCATCTATCCATCATAAAAGAGCATCCATCATCATAAAAGAGCATCTATCCATCATAAAAGAGCATCTATCCATCATAAAAGAGCATCTATCAACATAAAAGAGCATCCATCAACATAAAAGAGCATCCATCAACATAAAAGAGCATCCATCATCATAAAAGAGCATCCATCAACATAAAAGAGCATCCATCATCATAAAAGAGCATCCATCAACTTAAAAGCGTATCTATCGTCATAAAAGAGCATCCATCATCATAAAAGAGCATCTATCCATCATAAAAAGCATCCATCATCATAAAAGATCATCTATCCATCATAAAAGAGCATCTATCCATCATAAAAGAGCATCCATCCATCATAAAAGAGCATCGAATCTTCATAAAAGAGCATCCATCATCATAAAAGAGCATCTATCCATCATAAAAGAGCATCCATCAACATAAAAGAGAATCCATCATCATAAAAGAGCATCCATCAACATAAAAGAGCATCCATCAACATAAAAGAGCATCCATCATCATAAAAGAGCATCCATCAACATAAAAGAGCATCCATCATCATAAAAGAGCATCTATCCATCATAAAAGAGCATCTATCAACATAAAAGAGCATCCATCATCATAAAAGAGCATCCATCATCATAAAAGAGCATCTATCCATCATAAAAGAGCATCTATCCATCATAAAAGAGCATCCATCATCATAAAAGAGCATCCATCATCATAAAAGAGCATCCATCATCATAAAAGAGCATTCATCATCATAAAAGAGCATCTATCATCATAAAAGAGCATCCATCATCATAAAAGAGCATCTATCCATCATAAAAAGCATCCATCATCATAAAAGAGCATCTATCCATCATAAAAGAGCATCTATCCATCATAAAATAGCATCCATCATCATAAAAGAGCATCTATCCATCATAAAAGAGCATCTATCCATCATAAAAGAGCATCTATCAACATAAAAGAGCATCCATCAACATAAAAGAGCATCCATCAACATAAAAGAGCATCCATCATCATAAAAGAGCATCCATCAACATAAAAGAGCATCCATCATCATAAAAGAGCATCCATCAACTTAAAAGCGTATCTATCGTCATAAAAGAGCATCCATCATCATAAAAGAGCATCTATCCATCATAAAAAGCATCCATCATCATAAAAGATCATCTATCCATCATAAAAGAGCATCTATCCATCATAAAAGAGCATCCATCCATCATAAAAGAGCATCGAATCTTCATAAAAGAGCATCCATCATCATAAAAGAGCATCTATCCATCATAAAAGAGCATCCATCAACATAAAAGAGAATCCATCATCATAAAAGAGCATCCATCAACATAAAAGAGCATCCATCAACATAAAAGAGCATCCATCATCATAAAAGAGCATCCATCAACATAAAAGAGCATCCATCATCATAAGAGCATCCATCATCATAAAAGAGCATCTATCATAATAAAAGAGCGTCTATCATCATAAAAGAGCATCCATCCATCATAAAAGAGCATCTATCATCATAAAAAGCATCCATCATCATAAAAGAGCATCTATCCATCATAAAAGAGCATCCATCCATCATAAAAGAGCATCTATCCATCATAAAAGAGCATATATCCATCATAAAAGAGCATCTATCCATCATAAAAGAGCATCTATCCATCATAAAAGAGCATCTATCCATCATAAAAGAGCATCTATCATCATAAAAGAGCATATATCCATCATAAAAGAGCATATATCCATCATAAAAGGCATCCATCATCATAAAAGAGCCATCATAAAAGAGCATCTATCCATCATAAAAGAGCATCCATCCATCATAAAAGAGCATCTATCATCATAAAAGAGCATCCATCATCATAAAAGAGCATCTATCATCATAAAAGAGCATCCATCATCATAAAAGAGCATCCATCCATCATAAAAGAGCATCTATCATCATAAAAGAGCATCTATACATCATAAAAAGCATCCATCATCATAAAAGAGCATCTATCATCATAAAAGAGCATATATCCATCATAAAAGGCATCCATCATCATAAAAGAGCATCTATCCATCATAAAAGAGCATCTATCCATCATAAAAGAGCATCCATCCATCATAAAAGAGCATCTATCATCATAAAAGAGCATCTATACATCATAAAAGAGCATCCATCATAAAAGAGCATCCATCCATCATAAAAGAGCATCCATCATAAAAGAGCATCCATCATCATAAAAGAGCATCCATCATCATAAAAGAGCATCTATCATCATAAAAGAGCATCCATCATCATAAAAGAGGAAAAGTTTTTATTATGGCAGTTAAATTTGTTTAAAAAAAAAAAATTATTATCAGACTACTGGTTTGAGGTATTTTATTGCAACCCAGGAATATGGTCTCAAACGCTGCATAATGCAGGAAATCACATCTACGAAATAAAAAATAATAATCTTGTGGAGACTTAATCACAGATCTGATGGGCTGTACGCAATTTCTGAGCATCAGTGAGTTTCGGTTTATTGTCAGAATACAGTGAACTCTTCTGAGAAACGAGGCAGAGTGAATAAAATTTGAATATTTTGAAATATACATTTTTTAATTGTTCTAAAGACAAAAATGTAATAATAATTTGAATTTCAAAGGAGAAAAAAAATAGGATAACTGAACTATTAAATGATGATTTAATTGATATACATTTGCAGGTGCTAAAATCCAGTTCACAATGAAAATTACTTAGTGTTTTTAAATGATTATTGAAATAATTTGTGGATGTTTCTCATTGAGTTGTTCAGAAAAAACAACCATACAATCTAATACATATTCTCCATTTTTGCGGCTCCTCTCTTCCCAGTCTGTCAGTAACACTCCTGTCTCTATGAAGCTCTGATTGTGCTCTGATTGGTCAGCTGGAGCAGTGTGTTGTGATTGGTGTTTGGGTAATGTCCCGCCCCTTACCATAACCACCAGTTTCAACACACGACTAACTAACTCAACCAGACCCCACATCATTATGCTGTATATTAATTATTATAATGAGGAATATTGTGACGTGTTGGTTCCCGGAGGAAGACTCAAGATGGAGGCGTTTCAAAAACACTGATAGAGAGAAGAACTAACAGCAACATTAGACACAAAAGAAAGAAGAACATGGACAAGAGCACAATAGGTGCTGTTTAACTTGTTCATGATTCCCAGCCCCTCTCCGCCTCCTCGAGCATCTGCATATTCAATCTGTCAGTGATAGCAAAAGCAGCTCCGGCCCCAGGAGAGGCGTCTCCAGTAGATACAGACACCCCGCTTTCATTAAGGGCCAAGAGTCTGAGGGCCCAAACCCAGACACCCCCGAGGCCCTGGACTAAAGCCAGATCCCATACGCTCAGAGAGAGAGAGAGAGAGAGAGAGAGAGAGAGAGAGAGAGAGAGAGAGAGAGAGAGAGAGAGAGAGAGAGAGAGAGAGAGAGAGAGAGAGAGAGAGAGAGAGAGAGAGAGAGAGAGAGAGAGAGAGAGAGAGAGAAATTGTTCTCCATCATTATTTTCCATGTTAAAAAGTTCTCTCATATCTCAGTTGAATGTTCACTGAAGAGGAGCACAGTGTGACTCTTAAGTGGTGACTCTTAAGTCTGAGGTGTAACAATCTTGAGTACCTATAGAGTAGTATTGCATCCTTCATATCTCCAAAAAGTCTTTAGTTTTATTATATTTATAAAAGAAAGATAGGCTGTACCGAGTTTTTCCCAATAAATCAGAGCGGCTGGAGAGGTGTCGTGTGGGTGGAGCTAAAGAATGACGAGGCATATCAAGTGGGCGGAGCTAAAGAATGACGAGGCGTATCAAGTGGGCGGAGCTAAATAATGACAAAGTGTATCAAGTGGGCGGAGCTAAAGAATGACAAGGCGTGCCGTGTGGGCGGAGTTAAGAATAATGAGGCATGCCGTGTGGGTGGAGCTAAAGAATGACAAGGCGTATCGTGTGGGCAGAGCTAAAGAAGACAGCGCCGACTGCACATGACTGTGCTGTATGTCAACAAAGTACCGCGAGATTGATTCGCTGTCACATGCCTGTCCTGTCTTGTGTGCACATGTGGGTTTTGTCAGTATGGCCTTTGTGCTTCTTTCATTGTCTGATCCCTCCCCCTTGTTATCTGATTAGTGTTGATTTCTCCCACCGGTTCCCTCTTGATTTCTTCCCTTTATAAGCTCCTTGTGTTCGTCAGTCTGTGTTGGATCCTTGTGTAATGTCTGCGTCTCCCGTCCTCCCCGTGATTCTGTTGGTTTGTTTAAGTTTATATTTTATTATTCTATTATGTGTTTTTCCCCCTTGTGGGTTTTGTTTTGAGTTTATGTTTTATTTGTTATAAATAAATATATCATTTTCTGCACTTGAGTCCTCGCACCATTTTCCCTTGTCTGTGACGTGACAGAAGGATCCAAACGATATGAGGACTCAGCGGAGAAAGAGGTCACCACAATCCCCTCCCTCTGCTATCTCCTGTCCCCTCTGGGACCGTATAGTCCAGTTTAGCTCCCTTAGAGCTATGCGGCAACAAGGAACTGATCTGAGGGAATTTGCACAGGAGTTTAAGAGGGCTGCAGAGGGACTGGGATACAGAGATGAGACTCTTAAGGAGCTCTTCAATTATGCCCTCGACAAACCATTCGATTGGACTGTAATGAGGGCACTAGGCTTGGGCGGTAATACGGTAAAATGGTATACCGCGGGATCTAAAAATAGCAACGGTATCAGTTTCAATACCGTCAAACCGTCAAAAAAAAACAGATCAACTTACATATTGCTGATCAACAATTAATTATTAAATATTTAATAAGTTGAACTAATTAAACTATTTACATATTAAATACTATTTATTTATTAAATGCCTAAATATGTGTATGCGTTGTTGTGACAGAGTGGATGAGAGAGAGAGAGAGAGAGAGAGAGAGAGAGAGAGAGAGAGGGGAAAAGACGGCGAGTCGGGCACTGAGTTATTCGGTCTCGAAAAAGAACACAACTTCTGCAGTTTGGAAGTATTTTGGGTTTTGACGGTAAATACAGACGAGGCAATTTGCAAATTGTGCAACAAAAAGATGACCGCGAGAGATGGAAATACCTTGAACCTAAGGGCGCATATCCGAAACCACCATCCACTCACTGCTGCGTGGATGAAAAACTGAGCGCACCCTCGGACTATGCTGTAATATTGCCGAAGCCTTTTGTCACACAGCTGGCAATGTAAGCAATAAGCATGAACTCCACAAAAATCAAGTGGACATGGGACTCACAAAAAAAAAAGTCAATTGTCTGACAATTGTCTCATAACGGTAAGCATAAAACGTGCAGAGAGTTTCTCAGGGGCAGGGGCTCAAATGTAAAAAATAAAATAAAAATATAGGCCTATATATATATATATGAGCCAAGCCAACAGTTTGGTGACGCTGTCTGAGCCTTACATCATAATGTTTTAATTATTCACGGTAATACCGTATACCGAGGTAAAATAGGGAGGAGGTTTGACGGTATCAAAATTTGGATACCGCCCAAGCCTAGAGGGCACTGGAGGGGGCAACATTCGAGGTGACTGTGGATTATTTCATTGGACAGCGGAGGAGGGCCCCTCTCCGGAGTCCGGTGGTACCTGTGGATCCACTTCCGGTGGACCCTGTGCCGGTGGTCCCGGTGCCAGTGGATCGTGTTCCGGTGGTCCCTGTGCCGGTGGATCGTATTCCGGTCGTCCCAGTGCCGGTGGATCGTGTTCCGGTGGTCCCAAGGCCAGTGGATCGTGTTCCGGTGGTCCCGATGCCGGCGTATCGTGTTCCGGTGGTCCCAGTACCAGCAGATCGTGTTCCAGTGGTCCTGAAACGGAGGAGGAGAAGGAAGTCTCCCTCCGTGCCTGTGCCGGTGGTCCCTGTGCCAGTCGTCCCACTGCCGGCGGATCGTATGCCGGTAGTCCCAGTGCCGGTGGATCGTGTTCCGGTGGTCCCAATGCTGGCGGATCGTATTCCGGTGGTCCCAATGCTGGCGGATCGTATTCCGGTGGTCCCAGTTCCGGTGGATCGTGTTCCGGTGGTCCCTGTGCCGGTGGATCGTATTCCGGTGGTCCCAGTGCCGGTGGATCGTGTTCCGGTGGTCCCAGTGCCGGTGGATCGTGTTCCGGTGGTCCCAGTGCCGGTGGATCGTGTTCCGGTGGTCCCTGTGCCGGTGGATCGTGTTCCGGTGGTCCCTGTGCCGGTGGATCGTGTTCCGGTGGTCCCTGTGCCGGTGGATCGTGTTCCAGTGGTCCCAGTTCCGGTTGTCCCTATGCCGGTGGACTCTGTTCCGGTGGACGCCCCTGGGCCGGAGATGCCTCCCAGGCGTCCAGCTCTCACCGCGCCTCCCAGGCGTCCAGCTCTCACCGCGCCTCCCAGGCGTCCAGCTCCCACCGCGCCTCCCAGGCGTCCAGCTCTCACCGCGCCTCCCAGGCGTCCAGCTCTCACCGCGCCTCCCAGGCGTCCAGCTCTCACCGCGCCTCCCAGGCGTCCAGCTCTCACCGCGCCTCCCAGGCGTCCAGCTCTCACCGCGCCTCCCAGGCGTCCAGCTCTCACCGCGCCTCCCTGGCGCCCTGCTCTGCCTGCTCCGTTGAGGCGTCCTGCTCGGCCCGCGCCGCTGAGGCGTCCTGCTCGGCCCGCGCCGCTGGGGCGTCCTGCTCTCCGTGCGCCGCTGAGGCGCCCTGCTCTGCCCGCGCCGCCCTGGCTGCCTGAACTCTATGGGCCGCCCCGGCCACTTGAACTCGGTGGGCCTCCCGAACTCGGCGGGCCGCCCTGGCCATTCGAACTTTGTGGGCCACCATGGCCTCCTGAACTTTTTATTTTCCTTGTCCCTCCCTTGTTTACCCCTCCCTTGTCTGTTCCTTCCTGGTCTGTCCCTCCCGTGCCCCCCTGGTCAGTCCCTCCCGTGCCCCCCTGGTCAGTCCCTCCCGTGCCCCCCTGGTCAGTCCCTCCCGTGCCCCCCTGGTCAGTCCCTCCCGTGCCCCCCTGGTCTGTCCCGCCCGTCCCGCCCTGGTCTGTCCCTCCCGTCCCGCCCTGGTCTGTCCCTCCCGTCCCGCCCTGGTCTGTCCCGCCCTGGTCTGTCCCGCCCGTCCCTAGTGGAGCGTCTGGTAGCCGCTCCTTAAGGAGGGGGTAATGTCACATGCCTGTCCTGTCTTGTGTGCACATGTGGGTTTTGTCAGTATGGCCTTTGTGCTTCTTTTATTGTCTGATCCCTCCCCCTTGTTATCTGATTAGTGTTGATTTCTCCCACCTGTTCCCTCTTGACTTGTTCCCTTTATAAGCTCCTTGTGTTCGTCAGTCTGTGTTGGATCCTTGTGTAATGTCTGCGTCTCCCGTCCTCCCCGTGATTCTGTTGGTTTGTTTAAGTTTATATTTTATTATTCTATTATGTGTTTTTCCCCCTCGTGGGTTTTGTTTTGAGTTTATGTTTTATTTGTTATAAATAAATATATCATTTTCTGCACTTGAGTCCACGCACCATTTTCCCTTGTCTGTGACGTGACATTCGCAGGCTGATGCAGCCGCTGCAGATTCTCAAGGGGGACTGCAGGAGCTCTGATGACGACACAGCTGATCCATGATTTTCAGATTCACCGCATGACAGCGATCACGTGTGTTTCGTGTTTATTCTAAAACCTTATGTTACGCTAATGCTCACAAATCATTTATTTATAACAGTAAAACTCTTTTCATGTAGTCGCGATGTTATATTGTCATGTTTATCAAACTAAAACTGATAAAAACCGTTGACAAAACTTCATTGAAAGTGTACGTTTATATGTTGCACATTAATCTTGTCCAAATAGACGCTTTATTAAACAGTACATAAAGTATTGGATAAAAATATAATTTGAAACATCTGTGTATTTGAGAAATATTGCATTTATTTAACTTCAGCTGTGATAAAGTTTGCAAACGCAGTGCAAGCGTCACCACGGGAAGCAGAAAGTGTCCGACTTCACGTCTCCGTTTGCAGCTCCTCCCCGCCTGCCCTCGGCTACTCTCGCCGATCGAATGCATCCAGCCGCAGCCGATTTCGAACATTTTGTTGTGTGGGTGGGGCTAAAGAATCACAAGGTGTAGTGTGGGCGGAGCTAAATAATCACAAGTCGTGTTGTGTGGGTGGGGCTAAAGAATGGCGACAGCTGTTGCGTTGAGAGGATCTGAAAGCTCTGACATCCCTAACTTTCATGTGTCTTGGACTGAGGAGAGGCTTCCGTCGGCCACTCTGCCATAAAGCCCCGACTGGTGGAGGTCTGCAGTGATGGTTGACTTTCTACAACTTTCTCCCATCTCTGCATCTCTGGAGCTCAGCCACAGTGATCTTTGGGATCTTCTTCACCTCTCTCACCAAGGCTCTTCTCACCGATAGCTCAGTTTGGCCGGATGGCCCTAGGAAGGGTCCCTTTCGTCCCAAACATCCTCAATTTAAGGATTATGAAGGCCACTGTGCTCTTAGGAACCTTAAAGGTGCACTATGTAGTATTTTTGCAGTAAAATATCCAAAAAGCACTAGGCCAGTGTTATATATTTTGTTCAGTTGAGTACCTACAATATCCCAGATGTTTCCAACTATTTGTAAATTGTGAGAATTGCGATTTTAACTAAGGACAGGGACGTTTCAGCATTGCATTTGACAGAGTCGCCTGTCAATTGCGTCATATCTGCGCTAGCCTCGGTTTCGGCTTTTATTTGGCAGGAGCGCTTTACTCTTAGCAGTGTGAACAAGTGAACGCACGGCGTAACGTCATAACATCGTTTTAAACACACTTAAATGTATCTAATATGATAAACAGAGCTCCATTACCTCAAAATCATAACCGAAGAGCTGATCAGTGCAGGCGACCAGCGACTGTCTCCCGTCCCTTCATAATAAAAGTCCCGGTATTCGCGAGGCGGGTATTTGTTTAACAATCGCTCCAGCAGCTGTGCTCAGGTCTACAACACTCGGTCCTGCTCTGCTTTAGACTACAGTAATGTTAATAACCGCATGCATGAACGTGATTTCTGCCTGAGTCCTATTTTCTACCGGCTGTGATGAGAAGACCACATCTCCCAAGATGCTGCGCTCACACGTTGCGTCATCAAACTACAAATTTGTTCTGAATAGGCGCCCTCCAGTGGACGGAAAGTTCCATAGTGCACCTTTAAGTGCAGCAGAATATTTTTTGTAACCTTGGCCAGATCTGTGCCTTGCCGCAATTCTGTCTCTGAGCTCTTCAGGCAGTTCCTTTGACCTCATGATTGTCATTTGCTCTGACCTGCACAGTGAGCTGTAAGGTCTGATATAGACAGGTGTGTGGCTTTCCTAATCAACTCCAATCAGTATAATCAAACACAGCTGGACTCAAATGAAGGTGAAGAACCATCTCAAGGATGATCATTAGAAATGGACAGCGCCCGAGTTAAATATATGAGTGTCACAGCAAAGGGTCTGAATACTTAGGACCATGTGATATTTCAGTTTTTATTTTTAAAAATGCCAACAATTCTGTGTTTTTCTGTCAACTTGTGAACAAGTGTCTCATAGTAGCACAGAATAGCATTATAACAATTTTAAGACACTCAGATGTGTGTGATATGATAAATCAGCGTGTTACACACACAAGCAGAGGAAGCACTCGCAGCAGAATAAAAGCTCCGCCAAATCCAGGCGTCATCAAACTACATCATTGTTTTGAATATGAGCCACTTGTTCACACTGCAGTGTGCGAGATCATATTAGGCGGTAAAACGTGGTACTCTCTGCGGTAAATCAACAACACCAGATTTAAACAAGAAGACTAACTGTGTTGAGCTGGAGAACAAAGAACTGACACAATATGTACCTTAAACGCATTGTAAGTTGTTTTGGATAAAAGCAATAATGCATAAATGTAAATGTAAATAAGCAACCTTTATTACATATTGCGGCTTTAATAAAACTACAGAAATTACATCATATAGAAAACAGAACTGCCTGAACAGTGATAAAAATGCATGTGCAACTAATTTGACTGCAGAACTACTCAGTATAAATGTAACTTCAATCGAGACAATTCTTGAAAAAGTTGTAGCATGTTATTGAATATGGAAATGTTCATACGTTGGTCTTGGTGGACTAGATCTGCTATACTGCTGCAAAGCAAGAGTGGACCATCTACTGCTAAGACACACACACACACACACACACACAGTGATGAGCCTGTAAGATCTGCTGATGTTGCACAAATACACACACGAATCCCGAATCAGGAGGTGGAGTGGATCTGAATATTGAGCAGGCGATTTCATTGGCTGCAGGATCAGCAGAGCCCACCTGCGATGGTGATTTGATGCGACTATAAAGGGCCGATTAGCCGGCGCCCTCTAGAGTCTCACGACTGAACTCGATATATCATAAATACATGCAAACAGTAATAATTAAAAAACGATGATGCATGTTGTGTTTAATTTATTATTGTGCACAAAAAGGTGAAAGGCAAACGACGCTGGTGACGGAGCTCACTCACCTCTGAACCTGACCTCCAGCACCTCGTTGACTTGCTCCACAATGTCCCCGTTTGGACTGAATGTGTGGCATGGGCAGTGAACGCTGATCTCCAGGCCCAGGTTGGTCTCTGAGCGGTGGAACAACACAGATCAAATGCTTAGTGACTCTCAAAGCTTCTATTATTCAGTCCAATTAAAAAGAGTTTAAAATATTTTTTTCTTTTATGTATGACAACAGTAGCAGATAAACGGTGGCCCAGTAGTGCACAACACAACGAAATTTAAAAAGCAAACATAAGTTCACAAAACAATTAATTCAAGCCACAGCACAACGGAAATGCTCCTGGAGTGCGGTAAAGTTAGTTTTCCTTGCCATTATTCTATAGATTGGGCAGTCTTACAAAAAATATAAACACCTAACAATGGTTAAAGGAACACTCCACTGCTTTTAGAAATAGGGCTTATTCAACTTCTTTCCAACATTTAGATACGTGGCCAAATGCATTTTTGTCTCAGTGCATGCATTGTTTTAATTTGGCTCGCCGCTAGCTTAGCTTAGCATAATGAATGGAATCCTATGTTGCCAGATAACATGTCCCGAGTAAAAGTGATCCAAAAAAAAAAAAAAAACTAATTATTTCTTGTGTCCTGCGTATTGACAGTGAGTACAAAAAGCGATGCAGACTAAGCCTAGGCGATTTATAGGCAGAAATTAAAGCTCCTGTGTGATATTTTCCCCCATCTAGCGGTGTAAAGGTTTATGACCATCCAGTGAATATTAGTTTCTGTTCCTCTCAATTCTGATTTCGTTTTAACTCCTACGGTGGCCGATTTAGTCCAAGATTAACATGACAATCCCCCTCTTCACATTCGACACGGTGCCACCGAGTGTTAAACGCGAAAGGCGAAGCTTGAATTTACGGGAATTTCTTTGGCTACTGTACTTTCAAGATGGAGGAGCAACATGGAGACCGGCATTCGAAACCCTCACCCGTATGTGTTTTCAATGGCATATAATAAACTTACGAGAATACTTTATTACTTGAAAGAAGTAAATATACATTAATGAGCACATATATGTTTGAAAGAACTAAGTGTTTTTAGCTAAGAATAAACTACAAAAGTTACACAGTGTAGCTTTAACTTAGGACTGTATTATGGGATATAGCAGAGATATCACGCCACACATTGTGATCGCTCAACAGCCGGAGGATGTGAGGATGAGAGCCGTGATATCTCTGCTATATCCCATAATATAGTCCCAAGTCTATATCTGCCTAAATCGCCTAGGCTTAAAAAAAATGCATTTGCCCACATATCTAAATGTAGGAAAAAAGTTGAATAAGGCCTATTTCTAAAAGCGGTGGAGTGTTCCTTTAAGTGTATAGCCATTATATATCGACATGAAATATCAGTTCAAAATCACCTACATGCATTACAGCTGCATTATACTCGAAAACACTTTTACTCGCTATCACGGTGCTCTGTGCCTGAGGGAACGTCTGCCAATTCCACCATGCAGTTGAAACATATCATTTGTATGAATTAAAATAACTTTTACATTTAAAATCAGACATGTTAAAATTCAACAGCTTGGTTGTATTGGTAAAACTGACTCAGTAATGCACAACATTGGAATTTGAACGTAAAAAAAGTTATTTTAATTCAGACAAATTCAAAGTTAACCACTTTGGTGGAATTGGCAGACGTTCCCTCGGGCACCAAGCGCCGTGATAGCGAGTAAAAGCGTTTTCGAGTATAATGCAGCTCTAATGCATGTAGGTGATTTTAAACTGATATTTCATGTCGATATATAATGGCTATACACTTAACCATTGTTAGGTGTGTATATTTTTTGTAAGACTGCCCAATCTATAGAATAATGCCAAGGAAAACTAACTTTACCGCACTCCGAGAGCCTCCTGGTGGCCAGGAGCATTTCCGTTGTGCTGTGGCTTGATTTAATGGTGTTGTGAACTTATGAAGCTGTCAGTCAGATTTTTTCCACATTTTTACATGCTCTGCAAATATTCTCACCAATTATATTTAAGTCAAAGACATATTCTTCATTAAGCATTAATTTAATTCAAACTAGGTTGACTATACAAAAAACAACAACTGGCATAGTGATTTGTTTATCATTTTCAACTTATTTCAATGGATAATTCCACTGAAACATTGTCAAATTGTTGCTGTTTTATTTACAAATAACAAGAATTTGACGATGTTCCATTGGAGTCATTCATCAGTGCATATATTTGGCCTCTGCATAACCTCGATGTAAAGGCGTGGTGAGCTTTGGTTAGCCTACCTCTGTACATGAGCCACTCCCGTATGGTCTCGGTGACGTCGAAGGAAACCCACTCCGGCGTTCCTTTAGTCAGGACGTTCTTTCCGCCGATGTAGCGCTGCTTGGCGATATGCTCGTCAGGACGAAGAATCTACCAAGAGACAAACAGAGAGCTTAAAGCTGACATTTATGTGCCATCAGCATCAATAAACAAAACGTTGAAAATCTTCAAACAGGTTTCCTCGACGCTAAAACTAATCACACCAATTAGTCGACTCAGAAGATGACATCTGACCTCGACGGACTGAACAGAACAAATAAACCAGGGAGAAGATCTACAGGTCAAAGAAGGCGGAGCCTCAGAGCCACACCCATCTGTTACATCATCACCACAGACCAATCAAAGGTGTTTACCAGCTGAACTGAATTTTTCCCGAAAAAGCAGTTTTCAGCGCCTAAATCTAGCTTTTTGCCACACCTGCCAATGGCTGGTGACCTAAAGGGTTAGTTCACCCAAAAATGACATTTCTGTCATTAACTCCTCTCCCTAATGTCGTTCCACACCCGTAAGACCTCCGTTCATCTTCACACACAGTTTAAGATATTTTATATTTAGTCTGAGAGCTTTTCTGTTCCTTCAGCGAAAGTAAAGTTCCTTCATTTTGGTCCAATACTAACAAAAACTGGTTATGAATCAGCGTATTGATTCATGATTCGGTGAATGAATCATAAATCAATACGCTGATTCATAACCGTTTGATTCTTTATTTGAGGAATGAAAACAAATGCAGAAGAGAAGCCAATGCTGAATAAAGTCGTAGTTTTTGTTATTTTTGGACCCAAATGTATTTCTGATGCTTCAAGAGACTCTAATTAACCCACTGATGTCTCATATGGACTACTGTGATGATGTTTTTATTCCCTTTCTGGACATGGACAGTATGTTTTTCATTTATGGGTGAACACACCCTTTAAGATTCATAATACAATAAGTAATAATAATAATAATAATAATAATAATAATAATAATAATAATAATAATAATAATAATAATAATAATAATAATGAGACTTAAAGACAAAATTATGACATAAAAAAGTGAAACATTATGAAATACTAAATCATAATTGTACATAAAGTCTACTTTACGAACAGTTATGAATCAGTGAATCGATGATTCGGTTCGCCAAAGTCACGTGATTTCAGCAGTTTGACACGCGATCCGAATCATGAATCGATTCACTGACTCATAACGGTTCGAAGCTTTGTTCTGTAATCGGCCTTATTCAGTTTTTTTGCGTACTAAAACTCTTCTGGCCTCTTCATAAATGATTGTCGAGCCGCTGTAGTGAGATGGGCTTTGTAACGACGTCTTTAGTGCCTTTATGGGTCTTGAGAGAGGAAATGACATTGGTGTCAATGAAGGCCTTTCTGAGCCATCGGATTTCAACACTAATATCTTCATCTGTGTGTGAAGATGAACGGAGGTCTGACGGCTGGCCAACCACAGGAGGAATTAATCACACAATTTACATTTCTGGCTGAACTAACGCTTTAAAGGTGAGATTTTACCATAAATTAAAAAGTGTTTTTTTGTTTGTTTTTTATAATGAGGAGGATGTTTTAAGATATGAAACACGCAAGATGTTTTAACAGTACAAAAATCGAATGTGAAAAATTTCAGGATAAAACCAGAAGACTCCTGAAAGAAGCTTTAGGAATGTGTCCGCTCACAGATAAAATCAGCAAAAGCACGGCCGTCCTACAACTGCAGGGCCGTAACACACAGGCTGGGATAAGGACCTAATCTAGCCTCCTGGGAGACACTCGAGCTCCAGGCCAGCGTATGGGGGACAAATGCTCTTCTTACTCAGTCATTTTGTCTTGTTTCTAGTCTAAATATCTAACAATTCTTAAATCAAGATGCATTTACTAGATCAGTAAAACGACATTAGATATTTTTTCTTGTTTTGTTGAAAATAAAATCTAAATGAAGAGAGTTTTTGCTTAAAACAGGCAAAATGATCTGCCAATGGGGTGAGAAAAATAATCTGATTTCTGATTGAAATCTTGTTTCTTGTTTCCGTCCCAAACAGAAATAAGATTATTTTTCTCACCCCATTGGCAGATCATTTTGCCTGTTTTAAGCAAAAACTCACTTCATTTAGATTTTATTTTCAACAAAACAAGAAAAAATATCTAATGTCATTTTACTGATCTAGTAAATGCATCTTGATTTAAGAATTGTTAGATATTTAGACTAGAAACAAAATATTTTTTTGCAGTGCATAAACTAGTAATATATGACTGCAAACAAAAAATAGAGTATTTAAGAGTCAATTGTGCAGCCCTACATTACAGCACACATCTCCAAACTGCAAAGCCTTACGAATCACAGAGAATTTTTAGATATTTGGACTGGAAACAAGACAAAAATACTAAATAAGAAGAGCATTTTTTGCAGGAAGCAGCTTCTGACAGGCCGGAGAACAGCGGATCCTTTACAGGAAATGCTGGAACCCGATCAGGGCTCGAGGGACCAAAACACAACACCTATAGAACATATACTCAGCACTGGGAATAAATCTGTTATACAACAGTCGCAGGGTTTTATATTGCGGTTAGAAGCATCGGCATGTGAAAGCAAAGCTCTGCGTTTCTCAGAAAGCTTCTTTTGTTCAGTTGCAATTGTGCAAATGTTCTTCTGTGTAATCCATCAGCACCTGGAAAACAGATCAGGCCTGTTAAACTGAGCTCAGTGCCATCATCTCTCTCTCCGTCTGTGTGTGTGACAGGAAAAGACGACGCTACAAGACTGTGTGTATGACATAATGGTACACTGCAATAAATGCTTTTCTTACTCAGTATTTTTGTCTTGTTTCTAGTCAAAATATCAAAAATTCTTACAGTAAGAAACATTTTCTAGACAAGTAAAAATTATTGTCTTGTTTTAAGAAAAAATAACTCACAATGAAGAGAGCAAAATAATCTTGTTTTCTGTTTGAATTAATTATTAGATTAGAGATTATTTTTCTTATTTTAAGCAAAAACTCTCTTCATTTTGAGTTATTTTTTTCCCCAAAACAAGACAATTACTTTTGCTTGTCTAGTAAATACTTCTTGTTTTAAGAATTGTTAGATGCTTGGACCAGAAACAAGACAAAAATACTAAGTAAGAAAAGCATTTATTGCAGTGTATTTCGTTGATATTAAGATTTGGGTGTAAAATTAATGTAAAATATTCCGATGTTGGGGATCATCAAGGCTGTGTTTATCTGCTCGTAACTCCAGTATATCAAGTGTAATATTCCTCCAGTGTAAATCATCTGTTCTCTGTGTGAATATATAGTAAAGTGTGATTTATTCCTGAATTTATCATCATTACTCCAGTCTTCAGTGTCACATGATCCTTCACTAATCATTCTCATAGGAGGATCTGATCATCAACACACATTTAGGATTATTATCAGTGTTATAATAAATGTTAATTCAGTGATTGGAGACTGATTATATCATTTGCAGTGCATTGCGGAAGTCAAGGCCAAGTCATTGAAACCGAGCAAATGTGTCCAGAGCATATAACATCCACATGGATGGAGGACCCAAGGTTTCCCAGCAGAACATTGCCCAAAGCATCACACTGCCTCCGCCGGCTCACCTTCTTCCCATAGTGCATCCTGGGGCCATGTGTTCCCCAGGTAAGCCACACACACACACACACACCCGGCCATCCACATGATGTAAAAGAACACGTGATTCATGCATCATGGGGCCATGATAGTGAGATTGGACCCTAATCTAAAGTGTGCCTGGAAATCTATTCCAACATGCTCACTTTATAATCTCTGGTGTTTATTACTGCCGCAGAAGAATCGCATGTTTGATTTCACATCTGTGTTTGTGTACCTGAACACATTTATGTCATTCCAAACATTTTTGTAATCAGCTGTTTCTAGTAAGTTCTGAAAAATGATTTTAATTAAAAAAGTTTGTCCTGGTCCAGTCAGTGATGAATGACCTTTGTAAGCTCAGTGACGTCGGCCATTACACGAGTAGATTGCAAATTGCACATGAACTAAACTGAGTCTTGTTGAGAATGAAGCTTTTTCCAGTGAGAAACAAATGACATGAAATAAGAGAATCTCTCAAAGTGCAGTTCATCTGAGCAGTCAAATACTGTAAACACAGCTGTAAACACTACAGAAAACTCCCATCAGTCAAAGAATCAAAGAAGCACAGCCTTTGTGTTCGTTTACTGAATATTTCTGGCTTCATAACACTTTCAGCCAATAATATCAATACGAGAACGCTTGTTCTTGTTCTTTTGTAAAGGATCATCATGATCAAAACTGTGTGTTTGCACACACTCTCGTGATAGTTCAGAGTCGTTTATCCAGTAAAGTCTTTTAGTGTAATTGTCCAGACGTCCTCCTTCAGCTCGTGCTTCAGTGTCTTTCTGCTGTCAAATCTGACCTGAGTTTATCAAGCTAACGCGACAATAACTGGAATATTGATCATAACTTTACTTGATTATCCATCATCATTTATTATAGAAATCATGAGTATCAGATATGATCATCAGCTTTATTAGTCAATCATCATCGTGTTGCTTTGCATTATATGATTAAAATTACAGATCATCAAACTGAGCTTTTAAATATCATCTCACTAAGACTTATTATTGCCAGATATTGATATTTATAAGCATTTTGTGCAGTATCTGCTGCAAAGATCTCATTGATTTACAAGCATCAGAGCTTCATCTTTTTGTTCATATTAATATCAGCGTCTGCAGCAGATCAGTTCGTGTCTGAATAAAACTGAGCTGTTTTTCCTCCAATATACGACACTATATGAGCCTGTTCAAATGTGATTTCGGAGTATTTCTCCACATGTCAGGTTAGCGTGAGTGTGTGTGATCCGCACCTGATAGACCTCGATGCGCTGCTCGTTTCTCTTGGCGCTGGAGTTCGGCACACGCAGGGCTCGAAACTCGGCACGGAACAGGTTGGTCGCGTTCTTCTCCATGCTGGAGACGTTGAAGCGGAAAACTTTTGACGTTATGCCCTTGGGACAGTAGGGAAGGTCATCTGAAACGCAAGAGGTCAGAGGTTAGTCCACCCAAATACTTTCATCGTATCTGAATCCATCACTCAGAAATCCTGGATTGAAAGAAAAATGTGTCCCTTGGTTTACACAAGCACATGTTTCATATTTCAGATCAACTGTTAAGTATTTAGGCACTAAAAAGGATTTTCCATAAAGTGTTCTTGCTTGCCATTTCTTTGGGATTAATTGTGAAAGTTACTAGGAATATTATTTCCACACCAAATCAGAAAATAACATTTGGTAATTTTTACCCCAAAAAAATTATGCTTTGTCGTTTTTGTTTTTATAATATTTCGCTTAATTTCAAAAGGTTTTTGCACTTGCTGTGTGGACAAAAAAAAAAAACATGGACATGATTTGGAAAGGTAAATGGTCACACCTGTGTTGTTTGCAGTCAAAAATTAGCACATTAGAAATGAACAGGAAACAAATTTTACCTAGAGGAAGCATTCGGTACTGCGCACAAACAAAATCTGACTGAAAGCTCATTTTTTGAGATATCAAGCTCAAATTTGGAACACAGCTTGTTTAGATTCAATATCTTCACACTGTTTTGGAATATATACAAATATACATACATAAATACAGTGAGGAAAATAAGTATTTGAAATTTTTTCAAATATTTTACAAGTTCTCCCACTTGAAAATCATTGAGGGTCTGAAATTGTCATCGTTGGTGCATGTCCACTGTAAGACATAATCTAAAAAAAAATAATACTCCAGAAATCACAATATATGATTTTGAAGTATTTATTTGTATGATACAGCTGCGAATAAGTATTTGAACACCTGTCTATCAGCTAGAATTCTGACCCTCAAAGACCTGTTAGTCTGCCTTTAAAATGTCCACCTCCACTCCATTTATTATCCTACATTAGATGCACCTGTTTGAGGTTGTTAGCTGCATAAAGACACCTTTCCACCCCAAACAATCAGTAAGAATCCAACTAATAACATGGCCAAGACCAAAGAGCTGTCCAAAGACACTACAGACAAAATTGTACACTTCCACAAGGCTGGAAAGGGCTACGGGGAAATTGCCAAGCAGCTTGGTGAAAAAAGGTCCACTGTTGGAGCAATCATTAGAAAATGGAAGAAGCTAAACATGACTGTCAATCTCCCTCGGACTGGGGCTCCATGCAAGATCTCACCTCGTGGGGTCTCAATGATCCTAAGAAAGGTGAGAAATCAGCCCAGAACTACACGGAGGAGCTGGTCAATGACCTGAAAAGAGCTGGGACCACCGTTTCCAAGGTTACTGTTGGTAAAACACTAAGACGTCACGGTTTGAAATCATGCATGGCACGAAAGGTTCCCCTGCTTAAACCAGCAAATGTCCAGGCCCGTCTTAAGTTTGCCAATGACCATTTGGATAATCCAGAGGAGTCATGTGGTCAGATGAGACCAAAATAAAACTTTTTGGTCATAATTCCACTAAATGTGTTTTGGAGGAAGAAGAATGATGAGTACCATCCCAAGAACACCATCCCTACTGTGAAGCATGGGAGTGGCAGCATCATGCTGTGGGGGTGTTTTTCTGCACATGGGACAGGGCGACTGCAATGTATTAATGAGAGGATGACCGGTGACATGTATTGCAAGATTTTGGGGAACAACCTCCTTCCCTCAGTTAGAGCATTGAAGATGGGTCGAGGCTGGGTCTTCCAACATGACAATGACCCGAAGCACACAGACAGGATAACCAAGGAGTGGCTCTGAAAAAAGTATATCAAGGTTCTAGCGTGGCCTAGCCAGTCTCCAGACCTAAACCCAATAGAGAATATTTGGAGGGAGCTCAGACTCCTTATTAATGTCTCACAGTTGACATGCACCTACGATGACAATTTCAGACCCCTCCATGATTTCAAAGTGGGAAAACTTGCAAAATAGCAGGGTGTTCAAATACTTCAAATCCTCACTGTAGGTGTCTTTCAAGTCCTGTACTGTCTGCTTTCTGCAGGGAGGGAAATAAATTTCACCACAGAGAGAGTGCAAACTGGCGTGTACAACACGTTACTCTGCTCTAGCACTGATGAACCTATATTATATATGCATTAGCATGAAACCTGTCCAAACTCCATGACCAACCATCTCCATTTAAGGCCTTTCTGCTGAAGACACCATCTGCAAATGACTCCTCGCTGTCTGAAGAAGCAGCAACATATTAGAGGGACGATTTGGCATGGTTGAATTCATTTTGTAATTACTTTACTATGTAAGTATTTTATTCAACACTATTGAATAAACAGAAAAGCAACTGTAAATCTTTCTCTTCTGCTTTGTCTAACGTCTAATGCTAGAAGTCTGTGCTCACTGATGACAGCCCACAATCCATTAGCAATCCACTAAATTCCTGACTGGCTGGATGGCGGGTCAGATGTGGAATATTTATGTAATATGAAGAGATTATGCCAGCTGGGCTGTGCCGTTCGTACAGAACTAAACCTCCTGAAAACCACATGCTTGTGCAAGTGTTTCACACTATCTTTTTTGATTTGGAAAACCAATATAGTTCCATTTTAGTGGCGTTTCAGTTGATTGAACATCACTGGTATCTTTCAACCGATTTTTATGTGAATTTTGGAATATTGCATTTAAACTGGCTTTTTTTATTTTTTTATTTTTATACTGTTGTCTGAGGTCAACTAATGACGTTCTCGTGGTTTACATTCAAAAACATCATAATGGGCTACACACCTACACGCCCACACACGCACACACACGCACACACACACGCGCACACACGCGCGATTCACTAGCTTTTCTTAATGGTATTACAGTAGTAGAATATAGCCTAAGTTGGATATATAGTGTTTTGCACACAAAAAAAAAAAATGAAATGTTCATGTTCATGTTCTGGCCAAAACTAACTCGGATTCTTATTTTTATTAATCAATCTTTGTATATACTATTCCATATATTTATGATGTATTGGTTTTTTTAACCAATTTAAGATGTTTGACAATGTTAAGATAAATATGTTGCATTTTGGCATGGTTTTTGACTTATTTATGAACTATTTATGGACATAAAATTAAATAAAAAATATCCTGGATTTCAAGAATATTGTGTCCCTGGCCTTCATTGAGCTCAAGTAATAGTTTAATGTACAAAATCAGCAAAACATGTTATTACTTCCAAACCAGTAATCAGATTAAAGTAATTTATCCAAGTCACTGTGAGTTGTCATTTTCCTTAGTAAAAAATAAAAAATATATCTTTTTTTTTGCTTTCTTCTTGCATCTCGGGGAGAGTATTTTTTCAGGAAATAATTTTCAATTTCAATTTAAGATGTCAGGAGATACATTGTTGATGTTACTGTTAAAAAATGCCCTTCCAATAAAGTGAGTGTTGGCAAAAACGGTCGTCATTTCTGTGTTGAGGCAGCAGGGCTGTTGTCGGAAACTGCTGAATGTAAATAATAAAGTAACTTGTAATCTTAGTTACTTTTAAAATCAAGTAATCTGTAAAGTAACCAAGTTACTTTTTAAAGGAGTAATCAGTAATCAGATTACTTTTTCAAAGTAACTGTGGCAACACCGCGGATGTGCGTAGCGCCTCTGACTGTGGTCAGAAACAGCCTCTTGTGCAAATGGAGAAACAAGTCGTCTTTCGCTGCTGACTGCGATTCAAAGGCTTAAAATGACTCATTCTTACACCACAATGCTTACAAACGCATACAAATGAAGTGTTGGCACAGCAAACTCTCTCGTGAATGAGTAGTTTCAGACGTCGCGATTGTGTTGATGTCATCACCGTGACTCCGCCCTGGCAACCCCAACCCAATTTCCAAAAACTCATCAAATTTAGAACAATCACAATAATTACCTATTTTTGATCGAAAATGCAGAATTTCGCCTGAAGGTGACAAGTTTGCACCCCTGAAAAACATGCATTTTAAACCATTTAAGATCAACAAATAAAAGGAAATCCCACAGTGTTGTAGTGTTTAAGTTTAGGTATTGGGTCAGATTAAGGGATGTAGAATAAGCTCATGCAGAATAAGGCATTAATATGAGCTTTATAAGTGCTAATAAACAGACAATATCCTAGGAATATACATGATCGTAAGACACTAGTTAATAGTTAATAACTGAACCTTAAAATAAAGTGTTACCAAAATATTCTAGTAAACACAGGCGGTTATGTTTTAAGACAATTGAAAAGAGAAGATGAAAGTGTGTGTGTATTAGTGTGTTGGATCGTGCAGCTCTTAAAGCGACAGTGGCAGATTTTCCTGATGTCGTTTCTATGATAACGTTAATCAAATAAAACAACGAGAAAATTAACTCGCGGTTCTAGACAGAATAACTTCTGTAGCTAAATTTGTAATGTATAACATATTTTATTAATAAAGTGCAATGTTTTATTACAGTTTCTGTAACCTGAATACCTGAACATGTTTATGTCAATCGTATCTTTGTATTTATTTGTGCAATTGCTAATTCGTTTATTTGTTCTTTCTTTTAATTCCTGAGTGTTTGCTTGTCTTTATAAGTTGTTATTTTTAAAGCACAGGCAGAAGTCCCTTGTGCTCTTTAGCCTATTGATTTTTGTTCATTGTATTAGAAATAAGAATAAATGTGAAGGACATCTAAGGTTGTTGTTTTTTAACTTACTGGAATAGAAATTATGAATTGATAAGCAGAATCGACATTCTCGTAATTTGTAATTGGAATCGGAATCGTTAAAAGTCAAACCCCATTTATGATAGAGGGGAAAAAAGAGCCTGATTGAAATGATAATTAGCAATAATTTCACAGGAAGTGATGATTTTTTTCTCTTGAACACTTTGTAGCTTTATTTGCAGATGTTTTATGTGATATTGCAATCTTGTGCATAGCTGCCTCCCATCTGAATGCTGCCAGACAGTAAAAAAAAAAAAAAAAAAAAAATCTATCCAATAATTTGAAATTAAATGCTTATGGTTGATTCAATGCTTTTTTGAGCCTCCACGTGCCCTAGCGTCTCTCCGAGAGCTTCTCGTGCCGCTCTCCTCCTGAAGGTGGAAAGCCCCAATCTGAGATTTGAAATTCTAATCAACCCGTTGGTTTCCTTTGGGATGATCTCATTTTTCCTTCTGCAATGTTTTAGGTGGATTTCACATTATGGCTGATTTTTGCCAAGGCTCTAGTGTGTAGCTCATTTGTTCCATGAATGGAATTACAGGGATTGTTGCAATGAATGAAGTCAAACACAAAGATCAGTCTCGAACCACCTAATATGGGTCAGTGAGAGTGAGACCACAGCGACTGGACATAAACTGGTGCGCTCGGTCCGACTCTAAACACGGACGTGAACCGGAGGCGTCTCCAGGCATGTGCCTGCACCCTTACAAATAAAGGTACCAGGAAAAAAAACAAAAATGGGGTTTCACAGTGATGCCATAGAAGAACCATTTTTGGTTCCCCAAAGAACTGTTTTGTGAAAGGTTCTTTAAACCAGAGCTGGACAGTCCCTCAGCTCATTTACTCGAGTCCTGTACTTAATAGGGGTGTGCATTGGCACTTCCTTCACGATTCGATTACGATTCACCAGGTAACGATTCGATTCGATTCGATTCTACGATGCATTGTGATGCATCAAAATTCTACTGCACACAAAGCAAATTTTTCATCAGTCATGAGGCAATACAAGCAGATATTAAACAACAGATTGTATTGGCTGCTATGTGTCTCCTGTATCTTTGACATAAAAGTTATTAAATAAAATAAAATGTAATTAAATAAAATGCAATTGCCCTTAAATGCATGACTGTTTCACCAAACATTCTTACATATTCAGGTCGTTAGCGACCCAGATCTATATTTAACATGGATAGACCTTGACCTGTCGTGATAATATATAAAACTCCTGATTTTAGAGTAACAGCTACAGAAGAATAAAATAAAACCTATTTCGTTACCTTTTGGAGCTTGGAAGGATTCAGTTTGAGCAGATGTTTAAACCATCATCATATGACCTCGTCAGAGCTCGTTTACCAGTATATTCAGCATCTGCCTCATATTCGCGATCTCCAGCATATTCTCAAAACTCATTTTCAATGTCTTCAAAATCAATATTTTGATCACTGACAGCTTCTTGACCACATCCATCATCAAGAGACAGTGACACTAACATATGATTGTGTTTAGTACTTGCTTTCTGAAGTAAATCACTGAGCCATTTCAAGTTTTGCAGATTATAATTATTGTTTCGTTTTCTGTCAGAGGTAACTATGAGTGAAACGTCACTTCATCATTGGGTATCAGACATTGCCACCTTGTGGAATAAAGGTGAATTGCGGCGTTTTTCGTCATTATAGATTCATTGATTATTGTGCAAAAAATATATACGTACAATCCTACACACCTCGGGTCGTTAGCGCGTTTTTAATAACCTGTCTATCGCGGTCATCTCCCTCCGCCTCAGCCATCTTCCTTGTTGTTGTTGTTATTCTCTCGGAACCGGAAGTATTTGAAACTTCACAACTTTATCGTCCGCCAGAAAATAAACGGTGACATAATCGATTATGGCACTTTGCCGCATCGATGCTGAATCGTTCATGCCCCGCATCGCGATGCATCGCCGAATCGATTATTGTTGACACCCCTAGTACTTAAGTTCACTTTTTGAGTATCTGTACTTTACTTGAGTATTATTTTTTCTGTAAACTTATGACTATAACTTCACTGCATTTGAAAGACAAATATCGTCCTTTTTACTCCACTACATTTCTGTCAAGGTCCTCGAAGTCGAAAGTCGTTTCTGTCGCAGCTTTGAAAGTCAGCGGATGATTTTTTTCTTCTTTTAAAGGTGTTTGGGTTTTTGCAGAAAGCCTTTCAGGAATCACTCTTGTAGAGTCTCGTGAAGTTCAATGATTTCACAGCATTTATTAAACACTGATTTATAGTTTAGAGCAAAATGGAAGAAGAGGGATGTCCAAATGCTCATTTAGTGGAGTATTCACATAAACAACGCTGATTCTGTCTTAAGTGAAGGTGAACAGTGTGAGAATATCAGATGTGTATCAGTGTATTGGATCTGTGCATTCGGCCTTAAAGTGACAGCAGCTTTGTAAAGAGTATTTAAATGAGTTTAAGTTAGTCGTATGCTAGTATGTCAGATGGAGCATCACTGACTGGCTTAAACCATGATGGCATAATGTGCATTTATACAACTATAATAAAATAATGCATTGACATTGAAAGGAAATCGAATTTTTATACTTAAGTACTTTTTAAAACAAATACTTCTGTACTTTAAAAATAGTTTTTTTTTTTTTTTACAACTTTCACTTACAGAGTAATATTTGACCAGCAATACTTTTACTTTTACTCAAGTAATGAAGTTGTGTACTTTCTCCACCTCTGTTTTAAATTTAAAAAAAATTCTACCCATTTTATAGTCTAAAGAACCTTTTTACACAACAAAGAACCTTTTGTGCAATGGAAAGGGTTATTTGGATATGAAAGGTTCTTCACGGGAACCATACACCATGCCAAAGAACCATTTAAGAAGCTTTATTTTTAAGAGTTTGGGACAGCCTTCCTGTTCTGCCAGGAGATGTGACCCAGAGTTCCTGAGAAAGCCATGGATGTAATCTGATGAATGAGAGAGGAACTGGAGGAGAGGAGGGCAGGTGTTGGGAAAATGTGCTCCAAACTGGAAGGAGAGCTACTTTACTGGGACTCAGACCTAGACCTTAGTAGGTCATAAAAGAATCATAAAAGCAGTTTTTATGCTTTAAATTATCAAGCCTCTTGAGGTTGTGCTGTTGAATGACGCTTTAGCTGTGACAGTGTAACAAGGCCTCTTACAGTATAGACAATTATTAACTTTAATCATTTTTGCCTCTGTAATGTCAAAATGCACTTTTCATCAGATGTATTTTTTTTAAAAGGGCGTATTGGTATTTATAAATCATAATTTTAAATTAAAAATAACTGCTCGTCACTGTGGCGAGTGGTTTTCCGAACTTGGCCACAATTTGGACATTTATATTCTATTCTATTTATATTCTATTGTAATTTTCCAACTTGTAGATTTATCATTTTTTCAATTTATGCTCTAAACAACATATAAAAACCCAATAAGACGGATTTAAAAGCTTTAGAGTTGCAAAAACTATCCATCATCTATGTGCATCTATCATCATAAAAGAGCATCTATCATCATAAAAGAGCATCTATCATCATAAAAGAGCATCTATCATCATGAAAGAGCATCTATCAATCATAAAAGAGCATCTATCATCATAAAAGAGCATCTATCATCATAAAAGAGCATCTATCAATCATAAAAGAGCATCTATCATCATAAAAGAGCATAAAGAGCATCTATCCATCATAAAAGAGCATCTATCCATCATAAAAGTGCATCTATCCATCATAAAAGTGCATCTATCCATCATAAAAGTGCATCTATCAATCATAAAAGAGCACCTATCAATCATAAAAGAGCATAAAGAGCATCTATCCATCATAAAAGACCATCTATCCATCATAAAAGAGCATCTATCCATCATAAAAGAGCATCTATCCATCATAAAAGAGCATCTATCCATCATAAAAGAGCATCTATCCATCATAAAAGTGCATCTATCCATCATAAAAGAGCATCTATCCATCATAAAAGAGCATCTATCCATCATAAAAGAGCATCTATCATCATAAAAGAGCATCTATCCATCATAAAAGAGCATCTATCCATCATAAAAGTGCATCTATCCATCATAAAAGAGCATATATCCATCATAAAAGAGCATCTATCCATCATAAAAGAGCATCTATCCATCATAAAAGAGCATCTATCCATCATAAAAGTGCATCTATCCATCATAAAAGAGCATCTATCCATCATAAAAGAGCATCTATCCATCAAAAAAGTGCATCTATCCATCATAAAAGTGCATCTATCCATCATAAAAGAGCATCTATTATCATAAAAGAGCATCATAAAAATGTCAAAAGTTCCCCTCACTAAACAGCCTTTAAAAACGTTATGAGTTAAATCATAGATAACAGTGGATTGAATGCAAACCAAAGGCTGATTCAAGCACACTATCTTTGAAGAACATTGTGCTTTCTCTCAGGTCCTATGCTGCCTTTGTTCCGCGTCCAAACGGCGAGTCTAAAGTGAAGTGAGGTCATGCAGTAAATATTCCTGGAGCGTTTATCGAGAGCTGTATAATAGGCCGTGACCCGTGCTGAGTGACTGTTTGACTCGAATGTGGAATCCCTCAAATAAACGACACGGGCTGCAGACTCCAGGATGAGATAATGCACAAAAGCCTGCTCACGTGACCGCCAAATCACAGATGGAAAAAAGTGTGCGTGTTTGTGTGTTTTGGCCAGCGAATGTGCTCTCTGTTTTGCTTGGAAATGACATCATCTTCTTACTATTAAACCTATCAGAAGTGGCGCTTTCTGCAGCTCTGATCCATGTCCATCACCATTTCCATGAGCCAGATAGTGTGGACCAGAAGACGCTCGCCATCTGCTAACTGGGTGTTCCTCCATCAACAAAAAACGTTTTCTGGAAAGTTTTGGAAGTCACCAATCAGTGGGCGAGAGGCTGGAACGCAGGTGCACTTATCTGGCTCTACTCTCGGTTAATGGACAAACAGGTCTGGAATGGCAAAAATGCTTTCCAGTGATGTCATTCACTCATTTCTGGATGCAAATAGACACAGAGCCGATAAGCAAGATGAACCCACTCGCCCACAGCGCGCGCATGTAAAAGCCATTAGTTTAGCTGATTGGAATGGAACGCGAATATACATTACTTTCCCCACCACAGTCTCCATACTGACACTGAACCGGCCTCATGGAAAGAGTCGGAGCGCGCCGTCTTTCTGCATGCGTGCTAGAATTCTGTTTATTCTCCTTATTCTCCCAATTCTCCCAATTCCCCTAATTCTCCCAATTATCCTAGAATTCTCCCAATTCCCCTAATTCCCCTAATTATCCTAGAATTCTCCCAATTCTCCTAATTTTCCCAATTCCCCTAATTCTCCTAGAATTCACCCAATTCTCCTAGAATTATCCCAATTCTCCCAATTCTCCTAATTCTCCTAATTCTCACAATTCTCCAAGAATTCTCACAATTCCCATAATTCCCCTAATTCTCCTAGAATTCTCCTAGAATTCTCATAATTCCCCTAATTATCCTAGAATTCTCCCAATTCTCCTAATTTTCCTAATTCCCCTAATTCTCCTAATTTTCCCAATTCCCCTCATTCTCCTAATTCCCCTATTTATCCTAATTCTCATAGAATTCACCCAATTCTCCTAGAATTATCCTGATTCTCCTAATTCTCCCAATTCTCCAAATCTCCCAATTCTACGGAACACTAAAGCTTCAAACGGAACACTAAAGCTTCAAACGGGACACTAACGCTTCAAACGGGACACTAACGCTTCAAACGGGACACTAACGCTTCAAACGGGACACTAACGCTTCAAACGGAACACTAACGCTTCAAACGGGACACTAACGCTTCAAACCGAACACTAACGCTTCAAACGGGACACTAACGCTTCAAACGGGACACTAACGCTTCAAACGGGACACTAACGCTTCAAACGGAACACTAACGCTTCAAACGGGACACTAACGCTTCAAACGGGACACTAACGCTTCATACCAAACACTAACGCTTCAAACGGGACACTAACGCTTCAAACGGAACACTAACGCTTCAAACGGAACACTAACGCTTCAAACGGAACACTAACGCTTCAAACGGGACACTAACGCTTCAAACCGAACACTAACGCTTCAAACCGAACACTAACGCTTCAAACGGGACACTAACGCTTCAAACGGAACACTAAACGCTTCAAACGGGACACTAACGCTTCAAACGGGACACTAACGCTTCAAACGGGACACTAAAGCTTCAAACGGAACACTAACGCTTCAAACGGGACACTAATGCTTCAAATGGAACACTAAACGCTTCAAACGGGACACTAACGCTTCAAACGGAACACTAACGCTTCAAACGGAACACTAACGCTTCAAACGGAACACTAAACGCTTCAAACGGGACACTAACGCTTCAAACGGAACACTAACGCTTCAAACGGAACACTAACGCTTCAAACGGAACACTAACGCTTCAAACGGAACACTAACGCTTCAAACGGGACACTAAACGCTTCAAACGGGACACTAACGCTTCAAACGGAACACTAACGCTTCAAACGGAACACTAAACGCTTCAAACGGAACACTAAACGCTTCAAACGGAACACTAACGCTTCAAACGGAACACTAACGCTTCAAACCGAACACTAAACGCTTCAAACGGGACACTAACGCTTCAAACGGGACACTAACGCTTCAAACGGTACACTAACGCTTCAAACGGAACACTAAACGCTTCAAACGGAACACTAACGCTTCAAACGGAACACTAACGCTTCAAACGGGACACTAACGCTTCAAACGGGACACTAACGCTTCAAACGGGACACTAACGCTTCAAACGGGACACTAAATGCTTCAAACGGGACAATAACGCTTCAAACGGGACACTAACGCTTCAAACGGAACACTAAACGCTTCAAACGATCCACTAACGCTTCAAACGGGACACTAACGCTTCAAACGGGACACTAACGCTTCAAACGGAACACTAAACGCTTCAAACGGGACACTAACGCTTCAAACGGGACACTAACGCTTCAAACGGGACACTAACGCTTCAAACGGGACACTAACGCTTCAAACGGGACACTAACGCTTCAAACGGAACACTAAACGCTTCAAACGATACACTAATGCTTCATACCAAACACTAACGCTTCAAACCGAACACTAACGCTTCAAACGGTACACTAACGCATCAAACGGTTACACTAAACGCTTCAAACCGAACACTAACGCTTCAAACCGAACACTAACGCTTCAAGCGGTACACTAACGCTTCAAGCGGTACACTAACGCTTCAAGCGATACACTAACGCTTCAAGCGGTACACTAACGCATCAAACCGAACACTAACGCTTCAAACGGTACACTAACGCTTCATACCAAACACTAACGCTTCAAACCGAACACTAACGCTTCAAACGGGACACTAACGCTTCAAACCGAACACTAACGCTTCAAACGGTACACTAACGCTTCAAACCGAACACTAACGCTTCAAACGATACACTAACGCTTCAAGCGGTACACTAACGCTTCAAGCGGAACACTAACGCTTCAAACGGAACACTAACGCTTCAAACGGAACACTAACGCTTCAAACGGAACACTAACGCTTCAAACCGAACACTAACGCTTCAAACCGAACACTAACGCTTCAAACCGAACACTAACGCTTCAAGCGGTACACTAACGCTTCAAACCGAACACTAACGCTTCAAACCGAACACTAACGCTTCAAGCGGTACACTAACGCTTCAAACCGAACACTAACGCTTCAAGCGGTACACTAACGCTTCAAACCGAACACTAACGCTTCAAGCGGTACACTAATGCTTCAAGCGGTACACTAACGCTTCAAACCGAACACTAACGCTTCAAACCAAACACTAACGCTTCAAACCGAACACTAACGCTTCAAACCGAACACTAACGCTTCAAACCGAACACTAAACGCTTCAAACCGAACACTAACGCTTCAAGCGGTACACTAACGCTTCAAGCGGTACACTAACGCTTCAAACGGAACACTAACGCTTCAAACCGAACACTAACGCTTCAAACCGAACACTAACGCTTCAAGCGGTACACTAACGCTTCAAACCGAACGCTAACGCTTCAAACCGAACACTAACGCTTCAAGCGGTACACTAACGCTTCAAACCGAACACTAACGCTTCAAGCGGTACACTAACGCTTCAAACCGAACACAAACGCTTCAAGCGGTACACTAATGCTTCAAGCGGTACACTAACGCTTCAAACCGAACACTAACGCTTCAAACCGAACACTAACGCTTCAAACCGAACACTAACGCTTCAAGCGGTACACTAACGCTTCAAACCGAACACTAACGCTTCAAACCGAACACTAACGCTTCAAACCGAACACTAACGCTTCAAGCGGTACACTAACGCTTCAAACCGAACACTAACGCTTCAAACCGAACACTAACGCTTCAAACCGAACACTAACGCTTCAAACGATACACTAACGCTTCAAACCGAACACTAACGCTTCAAACCGAACACTAACGCTTCAAACCGAACACTAACGCTTCAAGCGGTACACTAATGCTTCAAGCGATACACTAACGCTTCAAACCGAACACTAACGCTTCAAACGGTACTAGGGATGCACGATATTATCGGCACAACATCGGAATCGGCCGATAAACGCTTAAAATATATAAATCGGCATCGGCCAAAATGAAAAAATTATGCCGATATGCCTTGCCGATATGATAACGTGTTAATATGTGCCTGCAATAACTCACGTGTGCAAGGAGTGCTACAGCGATGAGACCATGTCAGCACTGTGGTCATTCTTGAAGTGAAAACAACCTAATACATTGCATATACAGTGATTTATATTGACTGTTTTTAAATGCTGCCTTAAATTTGTGAATGCACGTGACCGTCAGCAGCAGATTTGCCTGGTATTCACAACAACTAGACCAAAACGAACCCAAAACAAGCCCAATAGCATCTCCCCACTCTCTAGCGCGTGCGGCAGCCTCCACAGCAGCAGAAGCTCCTCCAGGTCCTAGTGCCGCCCCCCAGACCGCTATATATTTATACATGTAGTGGGGGCGCTGTTGTTACAGTTATACAATGAAAAGTAGAATACACAAATAAATTAAAGTTACTTCTTGTTCTGAATAATCAAATCAGTAATGATGTCATAAATCACAAGCAAGACACTTGTAAATTAAATACTTTTATATACCGTGTATTATTCTGTAACAAAATTTTAGGAAATGGATGATGAAAAATAATCCAAGGAGCTCTACAATAGGTGTGCACAAATGCTAAATCCCAAAATACAATATTTAGGTTACAGCTGCATCTGGGGTAAAAAAATATATTTTTTATTTTATTTATTATTGGTTAAATGTATTATTGCTATTTTCAGGGCTTTTAATATACTCTTATCATACAAAGAACTTTATTAACATTTATTTATCTTCAACAAGAATCCTTTTAGTAAGGAGACCTCAGAAATCTGAAACCAGAATGAAAAAAAAAAGTTTTTGCTCAAAATGGTGTTGGTTCCAAACAAAGGTAACAAATAAACATATATCGGCATCGGTATCGGCATCGGCCAAAAGGAGCTGAAAAATATCGGCATATCGGATATCGGCAAAAATCTAATATCGTGCATCCCTAAACGGTACACAAAACACTAACGCTTCAAACGGAACACTAACGCTTCAAACGGAACACTAACGCTTCAAACGGGACACTAACGCTTCAAACGGAACACTAACGCTTCAAACGGAACACTAACGCTTCAAACGGAACACTAACGCTTCATACCAAACACTAACGCTTCAAACGGAACACTAACGCTTCAAACGGGACACTAACGCTTCAAACGGGACACTAACGCTTCAAACGGGACACTAACGCTTCAAACCGAACACTAACGCTTCAAACCGAACACTAACGCTTCAAACGGAACACTAACGCTTCAAACGGAACACTAACGCTTCAAACGGAACACTAACGCTTCAAACGGAACACTAACGCTTCAAACGGAACACTAACGCTTCAAACGGGACACTAACGCTTCAAACGGGACACTAACGCTTCAAACCGAACACTAACGCTTCAAACGGAACACTAACGCTTCAAACCGAACACTAACGCTTCAAACCGAACACTAACGCTTCAAACGGAACACTAACGCTTCAAACCGAACACTAACGCTTCAAACCGAACACTAACGCTTCAAACGATACACTAACGCTTCAAACGGAACACTAACGCTTCAAACGATA